>NW_015091024.1:55129-111243 GCF_001431845.1 Calidris pugnax | reverse complement strand
GCCCCCCCGCGGGCCTCGCCGCCCCCCGGCCTTGGCCTTGACGCCCTCCCGGCTCCGTCCCGCTCCCCGCCGCCTCGGAAAGTTTCCCAGCGCCCGGCAGAAGGGGGTAAGTGACGGGGAAGGAGGGTGAAATCGCCGCGGAGGGGGGGGACCTGGGCTGCCGGGGCTCCCCCCAGCCCGGAGACTCCCCACCCTGCTGGGGCAGGGCTCCGCCGCCGGGAGAGCCTCCTCCAGCCAGGACAAACGCCCATCTCCTCCTACTCCTCCTTCCCCATCCGTCCCTGCCTCCGGTCAGAGAAACGATGACCTCAAATATTGTCCTATTGCTTTTAAAACGCAGGGTTAAATGGAAAGGGCTGGCGGAAGAAACGCAGTGTTTATACTTTAATATCTGTGTCTGGTAATAAGTAAAATAAATGAACCAGTTAGTATTCTGCTCCTGTAATACTCGGCGCGGGAGGGAGCCTGCTGTTACATCTCATTTCCGAGCCCGTTTGGGGGAAGCGGAGTGGTGCTGGTTGCCTTATTTGCTGTCTTTTCCCAAGTGCCTCAGCCCTTCAGGCATCAGGGAGTCCTGCAGAGGGGAGCGGGGAAGCTCCTTCTCTTGGTACCGTGGAGCTGCAGAGAGACACCTTGGGCTCGGAAAGCCCCCTGAATGCTTTAGGGGTGGGATTGTAGCAGTGGACTGAGCGTGGAATCGGGAGGGTGACCCTGGTCCCCCGACTCCTGGTAGGTGATGTGGCTCTGCTGCCTGCCTTTTACACATCCCAGTGATTTTCTCTTACCTTGTGGCTGATTGGGGCTCTGTGTTTGAAGTGTTGGGTGAACTGGAGGGCTGTCCGGTGAGTGAAGTCAGCCCTGTGGGCTGGAGCCTGAGGGACACGAGAGTCCTTTTGGAAGAGAAAGATTGGTGCGTGGGTGGTGTCACCTGGGGGCACACGCTGGGAGGTCTGCTTTCCAGAACCTTTGTGTGTTTCAGCAGTGGCCATTATTGACAAGTGTGTGGATGGCAATTTAAAGTGAGTGAGGTGTGTGGTGGTGGAGGGGTTGTCAGATGTAAGTCAATTTGTATAGACTCATTTTGACTCCACTGAGTTTACTCAGCCCTGTGGGCTGGAGCCTGAGGGACACGAGAGTCCTTTTGGAAGAGAAAGATTGGTGCGTGGGTGGTGTCACCTGGGGGCACACGCTGGGAGGTCTGCTTTCCAGAACCTTTGTGTGTTTCAGCAGTGGCCATTATTGACAAGTGTGTGGATGGCAATTTAAAGTGAGTGAGGTGTGTGGTGGTGGAGGGGTTGTCAGATGGGAGTCAATTCGTACAGACTCATTTTGACTGCACCGAGGTCGGGGAAGGGGGGGAGCCTCCCCTGTTTGCAGGGTAGGTTGCTCCCATCTCCTGTCATTCAGACTTCAGGTGGAAACTCTTCCTTGTTTGTACCCCCCACCCCCTGTGGGAGGAGGTTTGCCACATGTAAAATATTCGGACTGCTCTCTGGGGAGCATGCAGGTTAAGTGAATATGTTTTTCACTTTGGCTGAGAGCTGTTTTGCTTTCTGATGGTTGGTAACTGGGGAAAAAGAGAGATTTAAAAATAAAACCAGACTGTATAGCTGAAGTGGTAAAGGAAACGTTCTCAAGATCCCACATAGCAAGCTGAGAATGAATGCAAACTGTTCCTGCTCTGTACCTCTTCCAAATTCGGTTCTTTCTGAAAGATGTTATCTCCTCCTGCTTCCCAGCAAAGCCCAATCTGTACGGTTAGTCAGTCATGGAATGGAAATGAGATGCTTTTTCTCAGCCTCCTAAAGAGGCAGTGGGAACATGTTGGTACTGCAGCAGGAGCGACAGTCTGGTCACGTGCGCAACGCAGCACGTACAGTAATGATGTGGAAATCCATCCTGCTTTAAACTTCTTTGTTGCATCACAAAGCTGCACAGAATTCGAGGCAGGTTCCTTCCGAATCGGGGACTACAGCCTCTACCCATTTGCTTCCGCTGCTGCTGATCTGGCAAGTCCCCTTATGCCACCCTCTGGAAGGTACAGTGACTGTAGTTGACACATACTTAATTTTCAAGAGAAAGACCACAGACTGGTAAAAGGATAGTCAGAGTCAGATCAGGCTTGCTTAAATTAATATTCAAAGTTGAACAGTGCAGCTCTTCACATCCTGCTACGATAAGTACTTTTCCTGTAACTTTCAAATGACATGATGTACGTGTATTTGGGAAAGTATGAGAGCGTCTAGTTCCTTGGTTAAAATGGGAATAGTTACTCGAGCAACCTCCGAACTATCTTTAAAGGTGAGTACTAATCCAATGTCTATTTTGCAGATAAAGGGTTTCAATCAGCTTTTCAAGAATCAAGCCTTTTCAAGCTATTGTTTATTGGTTTGTCGTCCGCTAAGGATTGTACTGGTTGTGTAAATGTGTGCGTGGATCTTAAATCTGCTCTTCAGGCACTGATTTTTCTGTACCCCAACGGCAGTCTGAAGCACAGAGTCTGTTGAATTGTTGCATTGTGTATCTGAGATGTATATGCATTTGGTACTTTGTGGGGTAGCTCGGGGCTGTCGGTGCCTTGGTGTGGGTTTGCAGGGAGAGCTACACCGCGGTGCTGGAGGGGGGGTGTCAGGGGGGTTCTGTGGAGCTAAGCAGATACAGGGCTGAATTAGAGGATGCAGAACTTGACCAGGGTTGGTTGAAGAGCGTACATATCAGACAGGAGTCGTGGGTTGACATGAGTTCTTTTCTCTCAGTTTTAAAAATAAATCGTTCATAAGTTTCTTACGTATTGCTCCTGGGACCTGCGTGCTTCAGGACTATAGTGAGACACCTTAAAAAGCAGGATCCTTCGGGTCTCCCTCGTTTATTGCTCCTTTCCCTCATCCTCTGGCTCTGCAGCCCCATCCGTGTGCATGGAGACTTACTACTGAACTGAACTCTGTGATTTAAGTCATACGTAAACAACGTCAATTATGGGGCATAATTTGTTGGTAAAATTCTGCTCCTTGTTAGCAAACGGGTGAAGAAAACAAAACCAGTAGCTTTACACTTTCCCTTTCATGCATTTAGTAAATTTTTGGAAACAATTTGGCCATGGTTAAAATGCTCATAAACAGGAAAATAGTATGGAAAAAGCTATCTTTTTTTGTGTGTGTTGTGTTTGTGCTTGCATCAGAGGCTCTATCCTGCTAAGCAGTGAAATCTGAAAATAAGAAAGTAAATTCTGGTCTTGGAAAGGTTTGGTAAGCCAAGGCTTTTTACCCCATGAAGGTGGCTTTTGGATCTTCAACAAAACTTCAAGTAAACGTAACAGAACTCAAGCATTTCTTTTGTGTGAACCAGCTAGTTTTCTCTCAAACTTGGAGTGCGTAGCTGGAAACTGAACTAATAGCCAATTAATATGTACTTGTCAGTACTTAAAGCGTGCAGATGGGTAACTCTGACTAGTTCAAGCTTGAGGTCTGGATCTGGCCAAAAGGCTGCTTAAGACTTAAAACCAGGTTTGCTAGTTCTGTCCTATTAATAGCTTATGAATTCAGTATGTGAACCACAGAAAACAGTAGTTTGGGTGGAAGGGAGTACTGCTCAAAATCCTGCAATCAGAGCTTCCTGTTAATTAAAAATAATCAACTGATTGATGAAGGGGGAGAAAAGTACCTTGCAGGTATATATTGTTCACTTTGCTACTACTAGAGCATTCTGTTTTATGTGTTCAGTGATGTGAAATCTTTTGGGGAAGGAAACACCGAGTGCCTAAAAAGCTTGTAAGAGTACAGGAGAGCAGGCATCTGGGAGGGAAGATACTCCTGTAACTTCAGATGCTTAAGTGGTTTATTATAAGAGACTTTACAATAAATAGCAACTCAGCAGTAACTGGATTTGATTTGTCTTTTGGCAGTTCAGGCAGCTGGTATAATCCCATTGGCCGTGGTTTTATGTGCTTTCTAGCTGTTAGAATGACACCCTGTGCTTTGGTGACTGCATACCCAGCTGATTTTTTTTTTTTTTTTCAAGCTGTAACACAAAAGAAGTTAGAACAAGTGCTTTTAATGACTCAAGGCAAACTTCTGAGTTACAACTAAGGTAATCTAAAACAGCGTCTGTTTTGTATCTATAAAATCTATCTACTTGACCTTTGTGTGACACCTGTATACGCGCAAAACATTGAGCATTGAGTGTGGGGAGATCCACCTGAGAAGGGAAAAGCCATTGGAGCATTTGAGAAGGGAGTTTTGAGGGCAATTAATGACCAAGCAGACTGGAGGTGTATCTTGGATCCTGCAGCCGTGGTGCCAGCTTAGAATTTATATTCCAGTATAAAGCTCCCACCTCAGCTGCACTGGCTCATGGTGGGAACAGCTACTCTGCAGCAGGGCTGTTACTGGGAGTTCACTTGGTAATGTCAGGACTGGAGTCTTAGCCTAAAGGGGAACAGCTGAATCCCGTGCTTTTTCCTAATTTTACTCGGAGCTTGGAACAAGCAAAGCTTGCCGTGGTGGATGTTGGCTGGAGGAAGGGCCATGGACTGCTGTCTTCAGCTTATTTGGTCTGTCATCAAGAGAATGCCCTGCAACACAGTCTTGGTTGAAATTAATTCCCTGGAAACAGTACAGTCTGAAGGGCAAAGCAGAAAGAGAAATGGAGGAAAGTTCAAAGTGAAGTGCCACCGAGACTGCGGTTGTTTTCTGTCACTGGGGAAGCACTAGCTTATTTTTTGTTTGGTTCCTGTGTTTCATTTTTGTTTTGTTTTCTAACCTGAACAAACCATTTGAGATAACAAGGCAAGAAACTGAGTAAAAACACAAAGCTGATTGATTAAAGCTGGTAGAAAGATTTCAGAAGGCGTTTGGGAAGGACATAAAGAGAAAAGTATTCCTGATAAAACAGCTTCAGGAGCCATCTTAGTAAAACGTTAGTGAGTCCTTTTTCTGATGTGAAGATTATGTTTAACACTGAAATGCTGCTCTCACTGAAGTGATTCAATTAGTAGAGGAGAAACACACAGCTCACTACTTTTATCAGTGCTTTTATTTATTCTTGTGGTTGTTAGGCAGTCAGATTTGGACAAGAATTTGTGGATAAAATAATTTAGTTCTACCAGAAATACACCTTAACATACCTTTCTACTGAAAAAACCCATGTTTTTCTGTAGAGAGTGGTGTAAGACTCAGGTTGTAGGATTGAACATGTAAAAGGTGCTGCTTGAGGGTCTGGGAGGGCTGTGTGAGACAGGGTGTTAATACATTCATTGTACAGGCTTCTTATTGTGGTAACTCAGAAGCCTTCCTGAAAAGCCAAGGTATTGGTTGTCTCGTTTACCTTGCTCACGTGGTTCCTTGCCAGATATTTTAAAAATCCCAAAGGTACTCTGTCTTCGTTTCCATTCAAACGCTGGTTCAGTGCACAACCACTGGAGAGTTTCAGTGATCTGTTCTTTTGGATGAGATGTAGAGCTGCCGTCTTTTATTGTGCACTCATTGAATTTCGTGTGGTGCTTTTTGCAGAAATACAAATATTATTTCCAGCGTGTCAGTGTAATTGGAATAGTTGATTACGGTGTATTCTGTTTGCCTATGTTTTCCCCCTCGCTGTGTCCTGTCTCGGTGGCTGCTGTCTCCCGCCTGGCGCTCGGTTGTGTTTGGTAAGAGGGAGATGCTCCTGTGGAAGGCGTGGGTGTCTTGTGAGCTATCCCATGGGAATGCTCCATGGGACCAGGTCCCAGCTGCACCAGCAGCAGCTCAGGGATGGTGCCCATAGACTGTTAGCTCCCTGCCACCTTGCAGCACTTGCATGTCACCGGGTGATTGTGTGATTCCAGATTTTTCCGATATCCATCCTGTATCACAGGAATGGGGGAGCCACCCTGTTTCAAAGCTAACAGTTCTATTTAAATGTAAGGGTATGTAAGGCTATTTAAATGTCGGCTGAACAGGAGCCAGCAGTGTGCCCAGGTGGCCAAGAAGGACCCCAGCATCCTGGCCTGTGTCAGGAACAGTGTGGGGAGTAGGGCCCGAGAGGTGATTGTCCCCCTGTACTCGGCACTGGTGAGGCCTCACCTTGAGTACTGTGTCCAGTTTTGGGCCCCCTACCATAAAAAAGACATTGAGGTGCTGGAGCGGGTCCAGAGAAGGGCGACAAAGATGGTGAGGGGTCTGGAGAAGAAGTCTCCTGAGGAGAGGCTGAGGGAGCTGGGGGTATTCAGCCTGGAGAAGAGGAGGCTGAGGGGAGACCTTCTCGCTCTCTGCAACTCCCTGAAAGGAGGGTGTAGAGAGGTGGGGGGCGGTCTCTTCTCCCAAGTCCCAGGCGACAGGACGAGAGGAAATGGCCTCAAGCTGCGCCAGGGGAGGTTCAGGCTGGATATTAGGAAAAATTTTTTCACTGAAAGGGTTCTCAGGCATTGGAATGGGCTGCCCAGGGAGGTGGTTGAGGCCCCATCCCTGGAGGTGTTCAAAAGACAGGTTGATGTGGTGCTGGGAGGGATGGTTTAGTGATGATGCTCCTTGTTTGTTGTGTGGGTGTCTATTTTTGTCAGTGAGGGTGACGGTTGGACAAGATGATCTTTAAGGTCCCTTCCAACCTAGAAGATTCTGTGATTCTGTATTACATAGAATGGCAGCTCCAGATTTTGCTGGCTAATGAGCAGCAATATAGGGATGATAAACAGGCACCAGTGTACTCTCTTCTTGCAGACCTTGGTATTAACTTTTCTTGTTTGTAGGGGTATTTCTCAATTCAAGCAAATGTAATGAGAGCAGGCCACTGTGTGTTGCTTGCTACAAGAGCTGTTAACATTTCACAGTGATGTATTTAAGAGTGTTTTTGTGAAGGACATTCTTCATGACTCTTGTGGAGAAAATAAATCTCTTCTAAACAGAGAAATTAATTATGCCTTGTCAGAAGGAGGAGAGAGATGCTTTTAAAAAAAAAAAGCAAACCAACGCTTGAGTGTTCTGATGATCTTGTTTTGTTGGTTTTGGTCGTGTTTTCTTTTAACTGCCTTTTCTATAAACATATATGTGAGTGTGTAAGCTTAGAGCTTGTGGTACGTAATAGTGATGAATACACTAAGGCTCAAACCCACACCTGGGTTTGTCAGGGACAGCTTCGGAGACTATTCCTCTGGGTGACCCCTGGCTCAGGTCTTTCAGAGGAGCTGTGAAAGCTAATCTGGTTTGGTTTTATTGAAATGCAGCAGCACTAAGGCTGACTCTGAGGCAGATCTTTGGGAGACATGAGTGATGAGAGTATGAGGAGGAGCTGGGGAACCTTTCAGCTGGAGCCAGGAAAGGCTTTGGAAGTGCTGGGCCAGCTGTTTCTTTCTGAACGGCAGTAAAGTCACTGCGTTTCACTTCTGTGCTAGTTCATGCTTCACTTGGCAAAATCCAAGTTACATAGCTAAGCATATATAGATAGGTACTGGTTAACTGTGGTGGGTTTTGAATTCTTGAATACTGGGGCAGATACTTATTCCCAGGAGTCTCCACTGAACAGACCTGTGCTTCATCTAGAAAACTGAATTTATAGCTTATGAAGACGTTCTTAATTTTTCTTTTCTTTCAGCTTTTACACTTGAGTAATATCAAAGCTTGAAATAACTTCCATTGAAATTTTTAGTGTCTGATGCTGTATCTGACAGCACAACTTCTGTCTTTATTCTCTGCTGTTGTCTGTAAACAGAGATTGCAAGTTTGAGGAAATAAAATATTTGTGAGACAGCACAATGAAAGTAATTAGAATACGGTATATTCTGTTTTTATTGTTACATCTAAAGTGAGTGTAAGCACCAGCTAGAAATGAAACCCACACTCTAATGGAATTACATATTGACAGCTTAAGTGCCATGTGTATGACAAGGAAAAATGAACAACTTGAAGCAGAAATGTGATGTTGCCTTTGACAGACTAAAAAAAATACAGACAAAATTCAAAGAAAAGTGGTAGATGGATGAGCAGAAGTTAAATGCACTAAATGAAAACCTATATAGTCTTAAAGCATTAATAAAGAAATATTTTTGATTGCAATGTTGTAGAAACATAAAAGTCTGGTTTTAATGTCTGCACTGTAAATGTTTGGCTTATGTACTACTTTAATTTTCATGTGTTCTTGCAATTGTTGAATGTCACTATGTCTATCGAGTCCTTTGGGCCTGTGGTTTCTTGGGGAGGGAGCTCTGCCAAAAGAACCCCTGTACTAATGGGGAGGTGCTGGGAGAGGTGAACTGCAGACAAATTCTGTGGTTTGGTGCAGGTCTAAGTGAAGCCTGCTTGCATGATATGAGTTTAAGCCTTGTCTTCAATTACATAGAAAGGAAATGCAATCTGTGATACAAGCCCATGAGTGGGCTCCAGCCTCTTCCTAAAATACCTAAAAGTAAAATTCAAAATATCTTGAGTGGTTTTGAAATCAACTAACCTGGTTTAAGACTTTGGTGAATTTGTGATGCTGAGATTATCTTTGAGTACTTCAGTTGTATGGGTCGCGTGTGCACAGCCTTGTGGTTTGGTGCAGGTCTAAGTGAAGCCTGTTTGCATGATATGAGTGAAAGTCTTGTCTTCAATTACATAGAAAGGAAATGCAATCTGTGATACAAGCCCATGAGTGGGCTCCAGCCTCTTCCTAAAATACCTAAAAGTAAAATTCAAAATATCTTGAGTGGTTTTGAAATCAACTAACCTGGTTTAAGACTTTGGTGAATTTGTGATGCTGAGATTATCTTTGAGTACTTCAGTTGTATGGGTCGCGTGTGCACAGCCTCCTCAGCTTTCTGTTGGCTGCTAACGAAGGTCTCTGCAAACGAAGGTCTCTGTATAGAGCTTGTTGCATTCAAAGAAGCACCAACTGATTTCTGAACCCGTTTAGCTTATGAGAGATATCTTGAGTGGTTTTGAAATCAACTAACCTGGTTTTAAGACTTTGGTGAATTTGTGATACTGAGATTATCTTGGAATGCTTCAGTTGTATGGGTCGCACGTGCACAGCCCCCTCAGCTTTCTGTTGGCTGCTAACGAAGGTCTCTGCAAACGAAGGTGTCTGCATAGTGCTTGTTGCATTCAAAGAAGCACCAACTGGTTTCTGAACCCGTTTAGCTTATGAGAGCTTTCAGTTATTTAACAATCACAAGCAGGATCTTTAAATCTGTCAAGAACAGTCTGAATTCTCTTACTTATATATCCACTAGTACAGACTTGTTAATAACAAAATTGTTGCAGTTCTCATAGTCAAGGAACTTTCCTTGACTTTCCAGGACTCACTCATTATACTTAAGTTGGAGGGGTTTTTTTCCCCCCTATTTTTTCAATCATAGAGCAGTAGATGATCTTATACCTTTCAGTTATTTAACAATCACAAGCAGGATCTTTAAATCTGTCAAGAACAGTCTGAATTCTCTTACTTATATATCCACTAGTACAGACTTGTTAATAACAAAATTGTTGCAGTTCTCATAGTCAAGGAACTTTCCTTGACTTTCCAGGACTCACTCATTATACATAAGTTAGAGGGGTTTTTCCCCCTCTTTTTTCAATCATAGAGCAGTAGATAAACTCAGCAGCCTTCCTTTGCTTTGCTTTAATTTCCTCCCCCCACCAGGGTCTGAGAGCAATACATTTCAAGAGAATAAAACTTCTAGTTAGAAAAAACAAAAGTCTTTTAACATTTAATGTGAGACAAGGTTATTTACAGAACCCGTTTAGCTTATGAGACCTTTCAGTTATTTAACAATCACAAGCAGGATCTTTAAATCTGTCAAGAACAGTCTGAATTCTCTTACTTATATATCCACTAGTACAGACTTGTTAATAACAAAATTGTTGCAGTTCTCATAGTCAAGGAACTTTCCTTGACTTTCCAGGACTCACTCATTATACTTAAGTTGGAGGGGTTTTTTTCCCCCCTATTTTTTCAATCATAGAGCAGTAGATGATCTTATTCAGCAGCCTTCCTTTGCTTTGCTTTAATTTCCTCCCCCCAGCAGGGTCTGAGAGCAATACATTTCAAGGGAATAAAACTTCTAGTTAGAAAAAATAAGTCTTTTAACATTTAATATGAGACAAGGTTATTTACGTAAGTACTTTAGAACAGTAAGATCTGGAGAAACGCACCTGCTGGATTTCAGATTGTGGCTGTTTCAGGATTTTGCTTTTTAAAACTCTAGACTCCAAAATAAAATGGAATTTATGGCTGGTGAACCATAGGGCAGAAGTTGAGCTTGTAAAAAAAAAAAAAAAATCTTTTTATTTTGAAAAACTCCAGAGAATAAGATACTGTTAACTGCTGTTGAAAACATAGTCCTCACTAGGCTTGGGAGCAGAAGGGGAGTGTTCAGCAGCAGCCTCTGTCACAATGTGGAATCTTTCTGCTTGGCAACCAGCTCGGCAAGGGCAGCAGAGGGAGGTGGAAGGCTGGTGGTGAGTAGTGCTTCTCCTTTCCTTAGCAGTTCCTCTGGATTTATCTAGGGACGACTCCAGATAAGGGAAGTTTAACAATATGGCAGCTGCGGGAGGGTCAGAAGAGCTGACCTGCTGTTGTGGGGGCCTTTTTCATCTAGGAGGGTAGTCTGAAGTACACTGGTGGGACTGAACCTCCTGAATAGCTGAATCAGACCACTGATGAGATTCAGAATGGATTGAAGCTTCGTCCACTGGCGCTGCAAGCCACTTCCCTTTTTGCTTTATTTCTTCCTGATTATAACTTCAAAGAGCAATAAAGCAGTAGAAGATAGTGCCTAGGTTTGCCTCATTGAAGGTAAAGGACAGAGGATTATTGAAATCCCTTAATAACTCTCTTTTTTGGGGGGACAATGATCTCCCTTTGTGTCTTTGATAATGTTCCTATTCCAATATCTTTGAAGGCAGATTACAAAAAAAAAAAAAGTCTTCTAACTATTAAGGGAGTCTCAAACTAAAGGGAGCCATCCATCAGAGATATGGATGTTATGTCCTCTTGCCCTCCCACCAATTATCAAGATAGTGACAAGTTTATGACTTGGCCTGTCAACCACAGAGGATGTCATCGGGGGCATGAAATTGCAAGTTCTTTCTGGAGATGTCCTTGTGTAACTTCTGTAGGAGAAATTAGCAAATTATGTTGATGGCACAACAGGTAACTGAACAGGTAACTGAAATGTCAAGGCTGGTGCAAAATGAAGTGGATCCTTTGTGGGGCATACACACCTAGGACAAGCTGGGGCTAAGCATTTGCATTTTGGCTGGAAAGTAATCAGTTTAGGGCAATTGCTGGGATGTTTTGAGACTTGTCGTGAGCGGATTTGGGGTTGGTGTTGGCTGTGCTGGGGGTGGTGCTGATTCGGCAGGGGGTGTAAAGCTGACAGGAGAAATGTCAAGTGGCTGGAATTTTTTTTCCGTTCTTTTTTTTGCTGGTATGAATATTTCTGTAGAATTTTCTATCTCAGTATTTTAGAGTGAAGCAAGTATTTAGTTTGGAGTCAAAAGCAATAGCCCTATTTAATATAAAAACTTTTTCCTGTCCCTGTACAGAAATACGTCTCTGCCCCTGTGTCAGTAATGTTTTCGTGTTGCTGGGGCTGTTGAAGTATTTGAGCTGCTGTAGGAGGTGCCCAGCCCCCTGAAACAAGCAGAGCTGAGGCCACTCAGTAGAAAGAAAGTTCCTGAGATGAGCAGCTAGTACCTAAGGTGCATCAAGAAGTCTGGCAATTGGGGTTGTGCTGTCTTGGAAAAATATTACCTTTCCAAGAGAAAATTGTAATGACTCTGTCTCCAAAATTTATCTGTATCCGTTTAATGTCTGCTGGAATCTTGCTTTTTGGGCTTTAATGTGAAACCACCTTCTGTTTCCCCTGACACAGGTACATGCAGATGAATGGGTGCATACACTGAGAGTCTTTTTGAGTAGATGGGTGTTTGTTTGCGATGCAAAAGAAATGAAAATTTTCTCGAATTGAGCGAGTGTAGCTGAGGGCACAGCGCACAAGGAATTGGGTATTAAGACTGTGTAGATTTGTCTTGTCAACCAACATTTGTTTGCAGTTCTTGTACTGCTGTATATGGTCTTTTTGCAAAATCAATTACATCTTAATATTACATGGAAAATTAAGAATAATGAAATCCATCACTAAGGTTATGTTGTGAGCAGGCAGACTGAGGTTATTGGTAGTGTGCTGGTTTACTCACAGCAATATTGTTTCCCTTTCAGTCTCCTAATCAGATTTTAACACGAGGTTTGACATTTACATGTTATTCATATCTGTAGAAACACTGTTTCCTTTTCCCCATTGCTCAGTTTTCTTTGAGTTAGCATTATGCTCCAAGCAGTGCACTCAAAGGTGAGAGAGACTGTAGAAGGGGGCTGGTAAGAAATGATGACTGTAACACACTGGCCGTGTTCTCAAGGCTGGCTTAATCATAGAATTGTAGAATGGTTTGGGTTGGAAGGGACCTTAAAGATCATCCAGTGCCACCCCCTGCCCTGGGCAGGGACACCTCCCACCAGACCAGGTTGCTCCAAGCCCCATCCAGCCTGGCCTTGAACCCCTCCAGGGATGGGGCAGCCACAGCTTCTCTGGGCAACCTGGGCCAGGCTCTCACCACCCTCACACCAAATAAGTTCTTCCTAGTAACTAATCTAAATCTTCCTTCTTTCAGTGTAAAACCATTACCCCTTGTCTTATCACTCCCCTCCCTGATCACGAGTCCCTCCCCATCTCTCCTGGAGCCCCTTCAGGTACTGGAAGGGGCTGTAAGTTGTCACTGGAGCCCTCTCTTCTACAGGCTGAACAACCACAGCTCTCTCAGCCTGTCCTCACAGGAGACATTCCTTTCTCTTTTCTCTTCTTCTGAAGGAGAAGGTGCTTCTCCTTTTCCTTTTCTCTTCCCAAAGAGAAAGCACTGCCACTGCAATACAGTTCCTATCTCAAATGAAAAATTACTAAGGTCTGAACTGGAAAGGGCTCCTTCAGATTGCCCTTTTTTGGTCACTTCGTTGTTTTTAGCATAAGTTTGCAGGGTTAAGAATAATGTGCTGCTTGTTGCTGGTATGGGTTGTGTTGATGCACTGACACCAGTGTCTTGTAGTTTCCTAGGAGCAGACTTGGGAAGTTACCAGTATTGTATGTGTGGTGTGAGGGTTTTTTTGGTTTGGTTTCCTTTTTTTTTTTTTTTTTTTACCTTCTACCCTGAGAAGAAAAATGTACCATCACGTATTCAAGTGCAGTGAGACCACCGAAGCAAACCACACCGTGTTTTGCCTTTAGGTTGCCTGCCAAAGCAGTTTTGTGCACTTGATTATGGCATTTTGGGATGAGGCTGTGGGGCTCAAGAGCTCTGGAAGGAACGTGCAGCCTGGGTTTATACAACATACCCTGGACTGACATCCACCCGGGGCTGCCTGAGGGATGTGGGGTGCTGAGGGGGAGCCTTTTCCTCAGGGGGAAGCATGGGGGTGGATGATGTTGGAGCCAGAGGGCACCAGCCTCACTTGCTGAGGTCACTGGGGTGTTTGGGGGCCCTGGAGACAGGGCAGGGATGAGACATGTGCAATGTCTTGTGTGCAGGATCTTGGAGGTCGAGGTGCGATAGGAGCTGTAACAGTGGCACCAGCCTCACTTGCTGAGGTCACTGGGGTGTTTGGGGGCCCTGGAGACAGGGCAGGGATGAGACATGTGCAATCTTGGAGGTCGAGGTGTGATAGGAGCTGTAACAGTACTTGGAGCCAGAGGGCACCAGCCTCACTTGCTAAGCTGAGTGGGGTGTTTGGGGGCCTTGGAGACAGGGCAGGGATGAGACATGTGCAATCTTGGAGGTCGAGGTGTGATAGGAGCTGTAACAGTACATCTCCTTTTACATATTTTTACATACATACCCACTCAGGCACACTTAAACAGTCTCTAGATCCTCCTAAAAGCCATGGGAAACTTTTAGCCTTTGTTCTGCACACTCTGCTCAGGTCAGAGCTGACAAGAGTGTGTTGTTTTCCTGCAAAATGGTGGCATCCCTGGGCTCACGATGAGTTTGCTGCATGTAGAAGAACAGCTTAATATGGAAGTTTTGATACATGAAATCTCAAGTGGCTACTGAAAGAGTGTAGCTGCCCTGAGCATTGTCCATACTTGGGCAAGAAGAATTAATCTACTTTATTGTCTCTATGTAAAGATTGGTTTTCAGATGTTACTAGTTCCCCAGTCTGATTGCTACAGCATTTTCTGTGGAGCTACATGCCAGTCTTGTCCTGCTGCACCTTTTTCAAAATCTACATGTATGTTTAAATCTAGTTCTTAACTTCATCATAACAACCTGGGACGGGTTGCCCAGAGAGGTGGTTGATCCCCCATCCCTGGAAACAATTAAGGCCAGGTCAGATGGGGCTCTGAGCAACCTGATCTAGTTGAAGCCATCCCTGCTTAGTGCAGGAGGGTTAGGGTTGGGCTCTCAATAATCATTGCAGGTCTGTCCCTTCCAACACAAACCATTCTATGATTCTAATATCATGTCTGTCCAGTAGATTTAGAGGTTGAGTAGAACAAAGTGTGAGTACTTCAAAAATATGCATCCTAATGCAGCTGCTTAAAAAAGAAAAACTATACATTACCCAAATCACAGGGTCCAGAGAGTTGCTGGCAGGGACTTGTTATCCTGTGCTTGGGTTGGAACCATTGAGTTGGATGCTTTAACTGGTCTATATTACCAAACTGCTTTTAGAACAAATGCTAAACTCTATGCAGCATGTGCTTATAATGCGTTTGTATTTCATCATTTTAACATCTATCTGTGCTTGCTGATCTCCCTGACTGTTACACAGAGGAAATTATTTGAAAGGGCAGAGCTGTGGACAGAAAAGATTTTTGTAGCCCCATTTTACAACCTGGAGAGTGCAAACTGATTTATGTGCAGCAGGAGAGGGTTCTGGGCTTTAACTGCAGGAAAGTAGTCCCTGTGTATGGGACTGCATGTGGTGGTGCTAACTGGGATTGGGGGGGTGGAAGGGAAGCCTATAAAATTGTGATTTGCTGCTGCAGCAACACCACATACCTTTTGGAAAGAAGTTTTAAACAACTGTGTGGTACGAGTGTTCTTAATGTTGTTGAAATGATGTACAGTGTTAGAAATAATCATGCTAGTGGGTATTTTTTGATGTAAATAAAATATACCAGTCTGTTTATCCCTTACGTGATCTCAGGCAGGCCATGTACTTGAATTTTTGATAGCAACTGAAAGTAAGATTTGCTGATATGATCTGTTCATACATTTTGAAATCCTCCCCCTTTTCAATCCTATTGCAACCAGTAGCTGGTGCATTGTTCCACTGCTGTCATATTACACAGGAGGAAAAAAAAAATACCTTTTTTTGCTTCCTGAACTTAAGAGAAGTGTCAGAGCTCAAAGGAATTGGTTGCATTGGTGTCACGGTATCAGATGGGAGCTGCTGAAGCACAGCTAATGAGTTTTGGGCCCTGAAATAATTTATAATACAGAACTCCAAATCTGGAAAATTGTTTTTGAAAGTTATTAGAAACAAAAATAGCACTTCTCAGTTACAAAGCTGAATGTCGACTCTTTAAGTTAGGTAGGCATGTCTAATTGCAAAAGATTGATTGTTAGATTGTAATCTGTTCCAAGATAGCTGTGCACCCTGGCTCCTTTAGAAATGGATAGAATTAGAGAGGAGGAGGAAAAAAACTGTTAGGAACAACAGATCTCTTCAAATATCTTCTCAGGTCATGGGCTGAAGTCTCATTCTCTGTGTTCTGTGCTGTTTCATTTTTTTTCACATTATGTTGTATAATTTTTTAATGTTCTACTATGTACTACTCTTTAAAATAATGCAAGTTGTAGATTCTCGTTTTGTTTTTGTAGAAGTACCTGAAACTAATTTTTTTTCTTGGCCTTTTTTAAACAAAGCCTCCTGCTATTTTTGCAACAAGACTACGAAGAAGCAAATAGCAAATGCTGGACATAGATGGCCTTTAAAATACAAAGCAAAACCTTGGCAGGGTCTCTGCAAGAGATCACTTTTTATTAGAGAGCCTCCTGCCCAGGACTCCTGTGAATGCTTTGCTGATGTATCTGCTCCATTCACCTGTACCCTTCTCCTTATTAAGCTCTATTTGTTTTCTTTCTCTCTTGAGTGGTCACTTAGAAAATCATTTCATCCAAGTGCTCAAATAAACAAGTGGATTTGTTGTTAAAATTCTCAGAGGAATATAATGCTTTAAGGGACTTTTTGGATCATTGAATCTGCTTGCTGCTGCCACACTGAAACCTCCCTCTCACAAAACAAAGCATGTCATAGTTAATATCCCCCCTTCTCTTCTCAGTGTAAGGCTGTTTGCTCATATCATTGTGCCTCTCGCTTATAATTTATGCCTGTTTATGGCCCATATATTCATATTTGGTTTTGTGCCAGTGTTGCCCTTTCGCTAAAGTAGCTTCCTGCCCTCCTTGATGTCTTCCACAAAGCGTTTTGTGGGGAGAATGGTTATGGTTTCCCACAGTAAGCAACTGTTCTCCTCCTGTGGGATCTGCTTTGTTCCTAGCATCGCCTTAAAAGGTCTGAGCTTAGGTTCCATCTAGGAATTTGAGGATTTTCTGCATTTATGGACTTGTTAAATTGATTAAAAACTTAGTCTGTGGTTTTGAGCAGTGTAGGCAGTCTGTAGTTTTGCCATTCCCAAGGATTAAAACAAGGAGAGGTTTTATTGTAAGAGTTGTAGTGGAGAAAGCACGGCTTCTCGGGGTTGAGGGAACATCATCAGAGGATGGCACCATCTAGGGAAATGCTAGGAAGAGTTGATGTCCTCTCTTCCTTCTCTCCCCAGTCAGCTCACAAAGTACAAGGACTTCATGGGAAAAGTGGGCAACTCTCCCATCTCCAGCCAACCCAGTCTTTCTTTTCCTCCTTGGACAAAAGAGAGGCAGAACTAGTTCTGCTGCAGCTCTGCCTAGTTCAGGCTCAGGGCGGTGTAAATGGTTTTTTGTGGAACAGAACCTGAGGCAGTGGTATGCCCTGTGCCTCCAGTCCAGGTGGGTGCAAGAACAGTGCATGTATCTCATGGGTGTACAGTCAGTGAAAAGCTGCAGGACTCGCTGCTGTGGGGCACAGATCCATCTTTGTGGGGCTGATGTGAGCTGTGTGTAGGTGAGCACCTCCAGAGCGTGTCTGGTTTTGCATAGACTTGTCATGTTGACTGCAGTGCCACATGAGGGCATGGGCCAGCTGGTGTCTGTAGTGTGGACAGGAAGCCCTCCTGTCATCTGGGGCAATGTGGAGTATGATTTAGAAATACTCTGGTGAAGCTTCAGAAAACCAGTCTGGGTCCATCATGGGCAGGGCTGATTATACCTGAGTTGGTCTCACAGATGAAGCACTTGTGTGCTGTAGCTTTCTTCCTGGTATTCTTAAGGCCCTTCATGGTCCTGTTAGCTTTGCTTGAGTACATAGAGCCAGCTTGAGTTGTGTGTGCATCCAAGCAATAAGCCCTCCAAAATCCTGAAATGCATCAAGGCAGGAGCTCCAGAAGAATAAACTTCGGTGTGAGTTGTGTTCTTAGGTGGACAGCCACCCATTGCTGCTTTACACTCCCTAAGACTTTCATACTTTCCACAGATGAACCACTTGTGTGCTGTAGCTTTCTTCCTGGTATTCTTAAGGCCCTTCATGGTCCTGTTAGCTTTGCTTGAGTACATAGAGCCAGCTTGAGTTGTGTGTGCATCCAAGCAATAAGCCCTCCAAAATCCTGAAATGCATCAAGGCAGGAGCTCCAGAAGAATAAACTTCGGTGTGAGTTGCATTCTTGGGTGGACAGCCACCCGTTGGCTGCTTTACACTCCCTAAGACTTTTATGCAGGTTTTCTGATGTTGGCTAGGGGAATTGTGCTGCATCTGTCCTCCAGGCTTGGTCCTTTCCAATTCTGTTCTTGTTTTTCCTCAAACCAGTTCTTCTAGTTCTGGTTCTCTCTGTAACACCCCCTGGCGTGCTGTACCGAATGCATCACTGTAGTTCCCATGGGAGGGAGCATCACATCTGCTTAGTTTATTGCTGCCTTAGTGGAAATATTTTTAAAAGCTGTTGTGTTTGCCTGATGCTGTGGGTCTTGGGAAGTGTTTGCCAACTCTTCATTGACCTGCCTATCTTTCAGTGTAGTCTTCCATTCCAAAGCTCTGTACACATTGGATACAGGCTTCCAAGCTTAGTTGCTCAGAACCTTTTTATTTCTTTTTACCCTTTTCTCTTAATTAAAAACCTGTATTTGCTATTCTGTAATCAATGATATCATTCTTGTCTTGAAACGTTGGAAACTACTGCAGCAGCAGGGTCTGCAGTTCATAGGGTGGAGATCTCTGAAGTTATAGACAGACTGTCTGGCTCTACTATCTCAAGTGCCCTGAACTTCTTCAGTTTGTCCTCTCCTGAGTAGTTGTACTAATTACCATCTGTGTACCCTCGATTTCTGTCTTAACTGTGCATCCTTCATGTTTCCCCCAGTTTTTGGTGAAGTCTTTGTTTCAAATACCTGTTCTTTCTCTCTTCTTTCTGTCGTGTGGCTCTCTTTCTTCTCTGGTTGTGATATATGGCAGGAGATATTTTTGCTCTCTATTGCACTGCTCTGCCTGGTGTGCACCTGTAGCTTCATGTGGAGCTGAACGCACCATTGGCAGTTTTCACTTTATGCTTTCTTAATAACTGAGAAAAGAGCTCTTTTAATTGTATGCTCTTCTTGTAAAGCTATGGGGAGGTGTTGAAGGCAATGGCTGGTTCTTGGTCTGTGCTTTCATGCTCCCTTACTGCGCTTCTGACCTTGGTCTTCATTGGTTCCAGGAAAGAGAGACCAAATTTTGGTAGTAAGGGCTGGGTCATTCACAAGTGACTCCCCAGCTCTTTTTCATTGAAGAGCCTTCACTTTAATCCTGAAACCAAGAAATGGGGCCAGGACTTTCGCATCTGAAATGTGCATTACTGTTTAGTTGTGTGCTTGCAGCTCTGCATAAGCAAAAGACACCTCAACTCCATCTGCTGTTCTTTCTGTCTTTGGTTTAATGGCTCATTTTCCTCAAACTTCAGGGTTTTGCCTTACGACATGGTGACACGTTTCACTTCATATAAGGAAGGGGAAGGGAAAAGGTGAAAGCAAATGTCTAAAAGTGGTAACAACACAGAAGTGTAGAGTATCTAACGTTGTTAGAGTATCTTGGCCCACATTCATCTACATAGATGTGGGTACCGCTATCACAACTAATTTTAATTTTGTTCTAGAAGATTGCATCAAATAAAAGAAGAGGTAATAGAAACTTAAAAAGCAGTGTACAATCAAAATAGCTTTCTCTTCACCGGTTGTACTGGGGACCGTATATGGAGAGCGCTGCTATTTGCCCAACAATTTTTGTGATAATAGGAATTTAAAAGGCTCTTTCTTGACAGCTGTAGCCAGATGTATGCTTTCCTCTGCCTTCCTCCTGCTCCGGGATGGCAATTACAGCCTGGCAAATAGGACAGATTGAGGAACGCGGGACCTGTGGAGCCTTCCTGCTTAAATTACATTACCAGTTAACAGCAGGGTTACCTCGGTGCTTTCCAGCTCTTCCTCATTTATTGCTTCGAAGAGCCAAGCATTTTTACAGTCTTTTAATTTTCTACATGTTTTTAAAACCCGCAAGAAGCAACAATTGGAGGGACCATTAACACCGCAGCTATGGACTAATGAGGAACACGACGTCTGTGCTCGAGACACGGATTTGCTTAGTTCCACTTGTATTTCTCCACTTGAATTCTTTGTGTTCTTCCCTTAGCTCTGCTGGTTGTTTACTCACAGTGCACCCGAGTGAGGGCAAGGTGGAATACTGAAAATGAGCAAAACATTGCTTGCAAGGATGTTGCTGATAATCTTTATGCGCTCCCTCAGAAGCAGTAACTTTTTGCTTTTAAAAGGCTGCTGTTCAGGCATCGGTACACAGAGATCTCTCCCTTGGCAGTCCTTAAATGTCAGAAATCCCCCTCTTTTACTGAGAACATCTATTTCCTTTTTTCTTCTTCCCACAGTACTTTGAAGGTGTTTTTTTCCCCCTAAGTTGCACCTTTCCAGTCTGTTACACTTGTGAGGTGAGAAGGCAGGCAGAATTTGTCCCATATGTGTATGTGGACCCATTCCCTTTATTTTTTTGATAATGCAGTTTCATGTGGGTACTTCGTCTGGATTTCTTGGTTTTAAAATAGTCATCCATTTGTTCTGACCCTCATTTTATCTGTGTAGTGTTAGGAAAACAAAAGGATATAAATTAGCAATAACAGGGAATAATACTGTCTAAATCAAAGAATAAAATGGAAGGGGATAAACCATCAGTAAACACATCGGTAGGATGCCCTGAAATACGCTGCTTACCTTCTTTTTGATATATTGCATTTTCTCAGCTCAGGCAAATATTTATTCCTTGAAAGCAATTTTGAATTCATTTATCCTTGCAGGATATAACTTTACCTTGTAAAGTCTCTTGTGACTAAAATATTGTTTAGGAAAATGTGTGTGTATATATATATGTATAAATAACTTTAAGCTTATTCCCTACTGCTTAAACCTTCTGCTGCTGCATTGTGAGTTTTATGAGGTATGAGTTGGAGTATAATGATTTTACGATGTTTGTGCCAAAGCCCCATCAGCTGCTTCCTGTCTCTCTGCCTCCTAGTTTCATCACTCTGTGCTTTCTTACCTTGCTCGTTGTATGGAAATCCAAACTATGTTAAAGCCTCTCTTTCCACATTAACCTGTTTCCAAAACAGATTGTTGTCTCACTACTTAGGGTAGGTGTATTAGTTTAACAAATGACTGAGTTTGAAGAAACTACCCATAGAAAACAGAGTATGAAAGAAGCAAGGCACGCTCTGTTCTGACTTGTCAGTCAAGATTTCTACATTATTTCTTACTTAAAGGTGTTGCTTAAATACAGGCTTAATGGGTTTTTTAAAATAAACTAATTCTTATGTTTGTATTTCTTTTTTTCAAAGTTGTGCTGGCTTAGTTTACAGAAAGATGCGTGGGTGCTGACAGATTGCAGTGTTTTGTAAACTTCCGAGGAAGTAGGTAGACTGCACTTCTCATCTCAGAATGCTTTTTATTTTTTTTTCCCTTCTGCTTGAATATGAAATAATTGTGGAACTATCCAAAGTTGCTTGAAACAGAATGTTGGTTTTGGTTTGTTTTTTTTTTTAAAAAAAAGCATTGATTTTTGATTGGTGAGCTGTATCCCTAGATTTGTATATATTTCAGGATGCACCTTTCCAAGGGAATTGGAAACAGTCCCATTTCTCCAGAAATGGCTTGCTAAATGCAGAACACTTTCACCTTTTTACATGGTTAGAGAAAGAGAAAAATGATGTTTATATTAAGAAATGTTAGGAGGGACTGCAGATCAGGGAAAGGCAATATAGTGACAAAGAAATTAAGTACAGCTTCAAAAAGTCAAATATCTTGTTAAGTCCGTGTAGAAATCAATAAGCACTTCTGAGAATGATGGTATTGAGTATTCTATTTTGAGAAATACTTTTGTCTCTGGAAAACTAGAGTAAATGACTACGGTAGAGATGCAGATGAATTTTGGAGTGACTTTTTCAGGTATGCACGCTGGGAAAGCAAGGATGTCTGTCTTGCTAGAGTGTTGTAGCTGCTGCTGGGTCTGAATTTCTAGGTGGCCTGTTGGTACCTTGGGATGGGTGGGCAGTTCCTGGTGTGGCTGTGCACCAGGACAAATAGATGTTATAGATCTACCGTGCTGCTCTGCCTAAACAGGGATTACAGCAGCTGCTCTGGAAGTGGTCTGTGCCCACCCTGTGCTTCCTGGGTATTAGTCACACAAGTGCTAGATAACTGCAGGCTTTGCAGGACCATAGAGCAGGCTTTAAAACGTGCTCATCAGCTAATAGGATCAACAGTGCTTCCCCTGTCCTCCCTCCCTTCCTCATTAGCAGTGCTCTTCTGTTGCAGAAGAGTAAATGATGCTATTTTTGCCATTTTTATTAGAGCTCAGCTGTGATTTCTCTGCTTTGACTTTGTACTGGGTGCGAAACGTTCAGTTTGATCCAATGAAAAAGCTGATTTGAAGATGTTACAAGGTGCTCTTCTCGTCCTTCTCTGTCTGTAGCTTCTTGGAGTGAAACTGCTCTGTCTGAGGTGTTTGGCCAGTGCTGCTCGAAGTGGGAAATGGGAGAAAATCCTGGAAAACAACTGCATTGTCTGACCATCCTGGTTATAGCCATAGCTGCATGGTCTTGCTGTTTGATACTAATGAAGCTGCAGCTTCTCTCTGTGGGAAGGGCAGTTCTTGCAAATAAGTGCTTCAGGCTGGAGGAGGACAAGTAGGTAATTTTAAGTGTCTTTGGACCTCACTGCTGCTGTGTGCTGCGTAAGAAGAAAATCTGCATGGTCTGCAGCAACAAAACTTGAGTTGTAGTGGAAAATAAGGCTGTGTGAATGGAACCCATTGCTGAAGTCAACGGGAACAGGAGTTAGCCAATGTGCCAAGTTGTGTATGGTGGTCTATAAATGATTAATCTATAGTGAACAGGCTACAAGAAAGCTTACTTCGTTGCAAGACCCCCTGAAAAATGTATGTTCTCTTACACTTGTATCAGTTAATGACAGAAATCTGTTGATGACTGGGAGTATTTCTTTGCTGTGAAAAGAACCTTCTTATTTTGCGTTGAGTGTCATGGTTGAATAAAAAGCAACAGGATTGTATATTATAGATGGAAATGATACTGGAACATGCCTTGTGGAACACTTACGCGAGGGATCGAGGTAGCATTTCCTGTATGTTTTACCATAAAGTGAGTTGAAAGGATTTTGGTCCTAAGCTTGTGGTTTTATATGGCCAAACAAGATAAGATGTTGATAGCTGTTGGAAGAGCCTGGGATGCTGCTGGTTTTAGTGAGCCCAGTGTGTGCAGTGGGAGGGCGACCAGCTTTACTCCAGGGCAGGAACTTCAGGCTCATGGGTGTTTGAGATGTGCTTTCACTTGGCTTTTTCCAGCTGTGGTGTGACCACAGTCCCTGTATCTGGCTGGCATCTCCACTGTGGAGAATGTCATTGTTGCAGGAGTTTTGCTTTTCTGTTATTCCCTCCCATTGGAGGGGAAGAACATCTTCTCAAATGGGCAGGTGTATACTTGCACTAAACTCCAGCATTCCTTGGAAAGTGTGAAATATCTGAAGGCTGTTTTCTGTGACATAAACTTTCCTGTTTAAAGAATATGCAGAATCATTTCTTATCGGAGATGAAACTGTTAGAATGCTGTGATGTAATGGACTAGTGGTTTTTATGAAATGGATATTTGGGCCTTTTTAAATAAAACAGTTTTTGAACTCGTTTTGAGGTGTGAAATAACAGAGATTAAACTGTACAGAAGCAAATAGACAAAAATACCCTACCAGAAAGAAAAGAGAATTTCCTGCATTATAGTGGGAAATGTGTGCTTGTGCTTAAGGGGAGTTGGCCCTTTGCTTTCAGGATAAGGAATATCTTGTATATATATGAATATATGTGATGCCCAGGATAAGGAATATCTTGTATATATATGAAGATGTGGTTTTGAGGTGTGAAATAACAGAGATTAAACTGTACAGAAGCAAATAGACAAAAATCCCCTACCAGAAAGAAAAGAGAATTTCCTGCATTATAGTGGGAAATGTGTGCTTGTGCTTAAGGGGAGTTGGCCCTTTGCTTTCAGGATAAGGAATATCTTGTATATATATGAATATATGTGATGCCATGTGAGAAATGGCATTGTGCAGCGTTGTTATTAAGAATTACGTAAATGCTAGTAAATGGTTTAGCTGTTTACTGTGGCAATATTACTTATCTTCACAGGGAAATGTTCTTTAAATTAGATTGATTTCAACCTGGGCAACGTTATGGTGGAGTGAGGCAGAATGACTTCTCAGTTGATTCAGTTTTGCAAATAAATCCTGGATATAATTCTTTCTAAACGCTCGATGCACTGGCTATAGTGGTTAGTGTGCCAGCAGCTAATATCATCTTTTCTTTTTTTTTCTTTTTTTTTTTTTTTAAATTGCTGTTGCTCGTTGCTGTCCATGCAGTTTGCACCCCTGAGGGGTGTTGCTGCTAGGGTATGAATATGAAAGAGATCAGATGTTCCATGGAAATTTTGGGCGGCCTAGCAGCATTAATTAGCAGGAAGGCCATATGCTTCTAGTCCGAGGGTCCTGTCCAGAGAATTGAAATGGCTGATCCCGAGCCCAAGAGGAGCTCGGAGGAGCTCAGAGAGATGTTGAATTTCACAGTTTGCAAATCATCTTGGCCTGACCTCCCGTGTGTTGTGTGGCTTTCTCTTCTACCCAGATGCTCTGTGTTGAGCATCAAGACTTGAAGCTAGACAAGAGGGTTTTGATGAGCAGGCTTGACAGCCTGCCACAGGCAGAGAGCAGGAGCAGCCATTTAATCTGTGCTCATCCACCACGCTCTTGATGGTGACAATATGATACATACTTGTCCCTTGCTTCTGTGAGGCCTCCTGAGAATATGCATTTTTGAACAACCAGGGTATTGCATGTTCTCTCTTTCACCTATGAAGATAACCATTTTAATTTGTACCTTTTTGGTACCCTTTTCAAGGCAGAGTGTTGCAACTTGCTATGATTGTGAGTTTCAGTGGTGATGTTAAGTACCCTGCACAGCAGTACAGCCACTGAACACAGGGCCAAGATGTATTTGAGCAGTTCTGTGTGTTCCCCAAGGTGAAGTCCTTGATTTGGAGGCCAAGATAAATCGCAGCTGTGTTGATTGAGAGACCAGAGCCTGTTCCTTTCTCCTGGTACACAGTATTTCCAGTCGTGCTGTTGGCCTGAGACTCGTCAGACATAATATCAAAACCTCTTTGTACTTGGGGACACATGGTGTGTGTAAACAGTTTTATCCAGAAGCACTGAGTGGTGGTGGGTGTTAGCAAGTGGTAGTGAAAAATCAGTATAGTGATCTGACCTCCAGGGTTCGTTCTTCAGTGTTTGGAGGGAGTAGCTGCTCAAGGCATTGCTGTGTCTGTGTCACACAATGTGTGATGTACAGCCCGGCAGAACTCGGGCAGCGCTTCCACTGCTGGTAACTTCCATTTTTCGAAGAAAACAGTCTGTAAGAAAAGTAGTTCTGGTCATGTCTTGGGCCGTGTTGTTGGTCTACTTTGTACCTGACTTTGAATACTTTGTGTACATTGGAGAGGAGGGGGAGCAGTAAAATAGGGCTTTCTTCATGCCTTCTTACTACTTGTCATGGGTGGTGGACGCCCTCTTAAAATAGTTGAGCCTGCTGAGAGATCCCCAACTGCATCACTTAAGGAATCAGTAAAATCAAGCTGAAGACATGATAGTAATAAGTAAATTTGCCATAAAAGACCCTTAAAGGTAACGTGTACACCAGCACATCTGAACAATCATATCTGTGCTTTGGTGTCTTGTTGGAGTAACAGTCTGATTTTATATGTGAAGCTTTGTAATCCAAGGTGCAGCCCTCCTGCTGTGTTATTATTTCACACCCTTTCCTCTTGTAACACCCCTGAAACACAGACGGAATGACTTAAGAAATAAATGTTAAGGTGTATGTAACTCAGCTGGTTAATGGTCTGTCCATAAATGCTCTGGAAATGATGAACAGGGGCTGTCCTAAAGGAGGATGGCTTTATCCAGAAGTGCTGAATCACTGTTGGAAGTGCAAAATGTAGCTCAACCCGAAGTAGAGAGCGGTGACCAGTGCCTTCCTTATTCAGGCACGTGCTAGAGAAAACAGGGGTGCTGGCTGAGCTCTCAGCATAGCGGTGACCAGTGCCTTCCTTATTCAGGCAGGGTGCTGGCTGAGCTCTCAGCAGCAGATTCAAGATGAATAGAAGGAGTTTGTCCAAATTCTTGTCTGATTGTTTATCTGGTTTTGATGTAGTCGTTACATGGTAGACATTTGTGTAACCTGAGGGCTCTAGGCTGTTGTGCTCATTTCTGAAAAGGCGAAGCAGGTTTTTTTTTCTTCCTTTGGCCTATGACGTTAAGACAGGGAGACTAATTTGACCCTAGAGATCTGAAAGGGTTAGTTTAGTTGCCTATATATGCCAATTTGCAAAAAATCGTAAGTGATGCTGCATTTGTCATTGTGCATCCCAGTAGTTTGAATGCTCTGTGGGAGGCCAGTTGGTTGCAGCAAAAATATCCTGCCATTGGTTTATATCTACAACACTTTAGTTTGTGAAATATCTTCCAAGACAGGATTATTTAAGATCCTCTCTAGAGGAAATACAATATTAAAAACAAAACAAAAAACAGCAACAAAAAGAAACTAAAGCAACCCTCTTCAGTACAGTATATTGGGAGGAGAATCATCTGTCTGCACTGTTTAGTTGTTTGCTGTTGAAAGACATGATGTGATTTGTTGTGTGTGTGAGAGGAGGAATCGGCAGAGACAACGAAATAAACTCTGTCAAGCTGGAGGGGCTGGGGACATCACATGCCATAATTCTGTGCAGCAGTTTTGATTGTTCTCCCACTTCCTCCATAGACCCTCTTTCCTCCAAGGATAAACATCTCTTCTCTTCTTTCTTTGCTTTCCCCTCAAATTTTATTCTTCGGAAAGCTTTTCTCAAAAGCTGCTGTCAACTCCTGGAATGATTTTCTAACTAGATGTGTTACATCTATTTACGTATTTACACCCCCAGTAGTATACTGCAGTGGGATAATACACTACCTTGCAACTTGGAAATCTTTTGGTTTCAACTTGTCTTTCTTGGGGAGGTTATTTCAATTATCTGGTAATCTTACTGATGCTGAAGTGACACAACTTTCTGTTACGGCACCACAATCCTGCAAAGTGGTAAACGGGAACTTCACAACTATGTTTTTTTTTCACCACTAGTAGCAGCTGTGCTGTGGAACAGTTTTGTCCAACAGTTATGGAACAACATCATTCCAGACCTGTTAACGTAAAACTTCACGTGACTTGGGTGTTTAGGATACCATTCTTCATTTTAAAAGAGATTTTCATATCAAAATTGTATTTTACATGCATGTTGACATTCAAGAGGCAATATGTGCACATGTAGGGTGTGCTTGTTTTTTTTGTATCCATCTACAAATGATAGCAAGAACTACACTTTAAACTCCTTTTTCTTGACATTCAAGAGGCAATATGTGCACATGTAGGGTGTGTGGTTTTTTTTTGTATCCGTCTACAAATTATAGCAAGAACTACACTTTAAACCCCTTTTTATGTTTCTTGTTCTGGTAACCACTTCTTTTCCTTCAGTGTCTGTATGAATAAAGCTATCATTCCAAAATACTGTTAGGGAAACTCTTAAGTTGCATCATCTTGGATCTGAGGTCTGTATACTGTGCTGCAAAAGAATCCTTTCTCATTCTGGGGAGCAATTTTAGCTTTTATATAATTAGGCAGCACAGGGAAGTTGCATCTGCTTTAGCAGTGTGACGATATGGGTAAAACCTGGCACAGAGCCCTGTGTAGCAAGAAAACCAAGATGTGTGTGTGCTGAAAACAGCTTGTGGTTCACTGGTTTGGTGTGTCCAAGGGGTGATCCCTCTCTCCATCCTTGGTCTCTCAAAGGTAAATGATGGCTGCAGCTGTATCTGTGTGACACAGCTGCTAATTTTAAATTATAGTTTGATAGACACAGAAACTCAAAGTATAAAGGTCTTAAGTCTGCTCCTTCCATGGCTTTCTGCTGTTCATTTGGTAATTGCACACTCTAGTTAAAAAAACTGACCAACTCGATGTGCGGGAAATTGATTCAGAACTTCAATCTTGTGCTGCCATGCACTGTTGATTTTGCTCTACGGCTCCTGTGTTAGACAATCTCATCTCCAGGCTGGCAGCCACAGACCTGCTGAGCTGGGGAAAAGCGCTGTGCAAGAGATCATCAGTGCAGCAAAGGCAGAAAGGGTCCTGTAAAAACACCCTCCCTCCGAGTGATGGCTGTGTGTACGTTTACATCCAGAATGGCCCTTCGGTGCTAGAGGTCCCAGGCAAGAGGGAGAGAGAGGATGGTAGTTCAGCTGTGTGGCTACTTGCATTTTTAGAGATCACAGGGTAACCTGCATGGAAGTGCAAAAAATTTCAGACCTCACTGGATGTCTGTACAGGCTCCTGGGGCTGGGGATAAGCCAGTGGTCGTGGTCCATGTGTGTATCAGTGATTTAGGACTTGAACTGTTAAGGAGCAACCTCAACGGTGTGTGACTGGGACCTTAGTAGTATGGAATCATAGAATGGTTAGAGTTGGAGGGGACCTTAAAGATCATCAAGTTCCAACCCCCTGCCCTGGGCAGGGACACCTCCCACCAGCCCAGGTTGCTCCAAGCCCCATCCAGCCTGGCCTTGAACCCCTCCAGGGATGGGGCAGCCACAGCTTCTCTGGGCAACCTGGGCCAGGCTCTCACCACCCTCACACCAAACAATTTCTTCCTAATATCTAATATAAATCTCCCCTCTCTGTTTAAAACCATTCCCCCTCGTCCTGTCACTCCACTCCCTGACGAAGAGTCCCTCCCCATCTCTCCTGTAGCCCCTTCAGGTACTGGAAGGGGCTCTAAGGTCTCCCTGGAGCCTTCTTTTCTCCAGGCTGAACAACCCCAGCTCTCTCAGCCTGTCCTCACAGCAGAGGTGCTCCATCCCTCTGATCATCTCCGTGGCCCTCTGCTGGACCCGTTCCAACAGGTCCATGTCCTTCCTGTGAAATGCCGTGGGTGTTGTGCACAGGACCAGAGAAGTGAAAGACGGTGGTTGAAAAACTATATCAAGAGATGGAGAATGTGGAAATGTCTGAAATGGGAGACCTGTATAGCAGGGTCAGGTGGTTTTGTTGAAATATCAGTGGAACTGACTGTTGGTGCTTAAAGATGACATTGGGAGTGAAGGGTAATTTAAGAAGATAAGTGGTAGAAAGCTAATGTGTGGAGCTATGTGTAGTTCAGGAAGAAGCACTGTCCCAGAGTGGAATGTGTTTAAAACTTCCTTCAGCAGAAGAAAATACGGCAGATGTTGAAAAACTCAAATGGGAGATGGTGAGGTTCGAACACAACACTGTTTAAACAGGATAAGGTGAAATGGACACTTGAGGAGATGTGTCTTTAAATCTTAGGAATAGGGTGGGGAACTGAAAATGCTGCATCTGGTGCAAGGAACAGCTACTTGCAGAACTTCCCAAGAGAAACAGCTCTTTGCCTGCCCCGGAGAAATGCAGAACGTGATCCCTGATGTTGCTGCTGGAGCCCTTCTTGCGTTGACCATAACATGCTTGTAGGAGTTAGAGCCAAGAATCCACAGCAGCTGGGCTTGGTATCACAAAAGGGAACATGAAAGAAACAATTGAGGGGAAAAAAAGATGGCTCTTCTTAAAGTAGTTCAGGAATATTGGATGAAACTAGAGATCAGAAGGTATTATGTCAATACTGGGCAAGTTGGTTGACACTGGTAAGGACTAGAATTAGGTGACGCATGGAAACGGAGCAAAATAAGGAAGAATCAATGTGACTTTTTTAGTGGGAAGTTGATCCTGATGCAATTATTGAAGCCTTTGAAGAAATCAATTAGGACTGTTACAGAATGGAAGGGAATAAGAGTGAAGTTTCTTGCACTGGTAAGAGGTGATTATAAAATGTAATAAAGTTAGAAATGGGGAGTGAACTTTCCCAATGCAGGGAGGTTACCAGCAGACTGGTGATGTTCTACTGTTCCTTGTTACCTTGGAAAAAAGTAGTAGTGGTGGTTTGATGATGACTATTCAAGAGAGAGAGATGAGAGCTAACTGAAGAGCTACAAAAGGCCCTTGGAGTATTGAGTGCCTGGGTGGTAAAAAGGCCGATGAGATTCTGTATAGATAAATGTGGAGTGTGTATGCAGGAATCCTAATTTTCATATGAAATCTGGGCTCTGAACTGAGTGTTATAATTCAGGAGTGAGCTCTTTGTGTTAAAATAGGGAGTTCTATGAACATACCAGATTGGTGCTTGGCAGCTGTCAAAAAAGCCGACTTAACGGTTGGGAATTATTAGGAAAAGGAAAACAGAAGGGAGCACTATACAATCGCATAAATCCATGCGTTGCCTGTATCTTTGCACAGCTATCATCCTTCCAGTGGCAAGAAGAGCCTCAGTAGCAGTGGAAGTAATTCAGAAACGGCTGAAAGGCATCATCTGTACCCAGAATGGTGTTTGTGCAGCGCGGTTAAATAGGCTCTGCTTGTCAGGCTGAAAAAGAAATACGGGGGAGAGGAGGAAAGGAGTACGTTAGGTCTGACGTCATGAGTGACATGGAGAAAGTGAGTAGAGAATTGGTTTCTTTCCAGAGAGGACCTGGAGGGCATATGATAAAACAAAAAGGTTCAAAATAGCCAATTAAGAGTTAATTTTTCACACCCTGCACAGGTGTGCTGTGGGGCTCTGCTGGGGGGAGATTGTAATCAAGCTCTGCTTTCACATACATGCAAAAGCAAATGGACCAATTGAAAATTCATTGAGGTGGTTAAAGACAGGTGTTCCCCCTTGTTCAAAACTCTTGGGCTGCAGGTTTTTGAGGTCTAGGGAACACTAGGAAAACTTCAGGACGTGCACGCATTAGTCTTACTAACTTGCTTTGCCATCTGTCCTTGCTCACTGTTGCAGACTGGAAAGAAGGCTGAATAGATCTGTCATCTTGCTCACTGTTGCAGACTGGAAAGAAGGCTGGATAGATCTCTGGGTTGATCTGATACTGCTGCAAATCTCCAGATTTAAATCAATTTTAGTCAAAGGTTTCACCTGACAAATTACTTAGTTTCAGTGTTACGTGTAACTTTAGAAAATGACGTCTGAGAGTAACTGTAAACTCTGGTGCAGACGCATCTAACGTTGCATATTGCTAAAGTTGGTGCTTAGAAAATGTAGAAATGGTGATGAAGGACATCCGTGCATATTGCTAAAGTTGGTGCTTAGAAAATTTAGAAATGGTGATGGACATCCATCGGTGCTGAGAACAAAGAATCCCAAATTTAGAGTTATTTTTTGGAGTTTATTATTTGGAGTCTAAATGCGACTCAAAATATTGTAGTCTGCCCCCATTCTTCCAGCCTCACAGTACAGAGGTCATTTTAAAACAAACAAAAAGACTTCTTAGAGGGAAAAACTTGATCTACTTTCCCTGCTTGCTCTTCGTGGGGAAAATGACTTGTTTTCTACTTTCGATACTTGGTCTTAATCATATTTCTCATCTTAAAGTAAGATTTAAACTAAGTCCTTATCTTAAAGTAAGACTCTTGGCAAGAAGAACCTATAGGGGGCTTATAGCAACCATAATTGGAAGGAAAGGACCTGACCTATAAGTCCTTACTCAGGCTAAAATTTGAAAGCACTAATTGTGCTGCACCCAAAGGAGAGCTCTTGGTGTCCAAATAGACCATACTGGAAATTATTAATGGTTTGTGAAATTAAAAAGAAAAATACTTTTTGACCATGGGGAATACTGTGATAAACCACGTAAGGTAATAAAATAAACATGGAAGTGAATTATGTATTTTCACGTGGAAGAGGTCTTAGAGATTTTAGGAAGACAGCAGAGGGGAATGAGAACTGAAAATAATGAATTTCACTCTCCAGAGTTGCAATGATGGAACTTGCTCATTGCAAAACTTAGCTCAGGTCTGTTTGCATCATCTTCATTTAGATTGATTTATATGGCATCTAGGATCTCTTTTTTTCTTTTTTTTTTTTCTTCTTTCCCTTCCCTTTCCTCTTAGAAACAGTGACATAAATAGCAGAAGTTTAATAAAGTTTTTCCGACTCTTAAGTGAGAAATGGTGCAGTAGCTGGCTCAGGCACTGCGGTAATTTCTCTGTTAGTGGTTTTGTATCAGCTACGGTTTTCAGCAATCCTTCTGTTGAGTGAAAGGGTTTCTAAATGCTTCCTGTGTGGAGAGATAGCACACAAGTGGTCTGGAGGGAATTGCTGCTGGAAGCGGAGGCTTCACCGGTTCTCTGCTGGCCAGCCAGTGTTGATTGGCATGGGTACCATTTTCCCAGGATAATTAGGGAGGCACAGTAGGCACAGACATATGTAGCTGCCATCTGATACTGGCAGCAAGGCAACCGCGGGCTGTGTGTGGAACCATCTTAGCTGGATACTCATTTTAGTGAGTCACGAAGGCTTTTTTTTAAAAAAAATAAATAATAATCTGCCGTACCAGAAGTAAAATGTGAGCATGAAAATGTTTGCCTTAGCGCTCTTCAGTGAATTGGGTTAATAATTTTTCCCTGTGATATTTTTCCAACTAATGTAATTGGTGGGAAGGGGGGGTGGGGAGAGAAGTAAAAGGGTTGTGGGAAGTTGCTGAGATTTCTTCAGGCTAATCAGGGTGAAAGGACTTTTCAGTAGCGTGCGTTGGAGCAGCAAAAGCAGAGAGCTCCCCTCGTGAGGCTGGTGTGTTGGTTCTCAGCAGGATGCTGCACTGAATCTCCTGTCTGCACTGCAATCTCAAACATGAGCCCACTTGGTTAGGAAAACAAAACCCAAAACAAAAAATGAGGTGGAAATGTGAATTATTGGTGGGAAGGATTGACAATAACACACAATCTCCTACATGTTTTCCTGTAGTTTTTATATGAAGTGAGTTTTGTGTGCATTTCTTAACTTCGTTGTATAGTGTTGAAGAGGAGCATTACAGTGATTGAAATGAAAGCTTGGGTAACACGTGAGGCTTCTACTTGAGTTTCTGGCTTTAGATTCTGGTATTGCTTAAGGATTTTATGGGCTTAATGTGTCCCTGTGACCACGGCTTTTCCTTGGCACAGAAGTACCACGTTACAAAATGATGTTGAAGATTTATTTTAAAGAAGAAAAGGAAAAGCATCTTTTACTTACATGTGTCTTCTCATGGAGAAATAGAGGTTTAATTTTGAATTTGCACGTGCTTTACGACCACGGCTTTTCCTTGGCACAGAAGTACCACGTTACAAAACGATGATGTTGAAGATTTATTTTAAAAAAGAAAAGGAAAAGCATCTTTCACTTACATGTGTCTTCTCATGGAGAAATACAGGTTTAATTTTGAATTTGCACATGCTTTACATGTTGAACTACAGTGCTGTAAAGAGTGGGAGAAAGAGACTGCTCCTGTGTGCAGGAAAGACTTCTGTGATGCAGCACAACAGAGTTTTGCCTAGTTAATTGTTAAGCAAACAATGCTTGGAGGCAAATGAGAATAATGTTTCAAAACACGGGAGTCTCTCTGAGGATGTAACTCAAACAGCAGTAGTATTTTGGAATCTTTTCCTGACGAATACCTTCCTGGTGGGTGGATTTCCTAGGGTTCTTGTTTGACATGCTTAATCTCCATAAGGTAATGCAAGGAAAGATGGCTGAAACAGGTAGCAAATGGTAGGTTGGCTTCTTCAAACCCCTTAGAAATATTACAAATATTACAGTACTACTAGCTTGGCTAATTTAACAAAATTTCTGTGGGAAGTACTCCGGGGATAGTTAACTCCATAGTAACAGTATCAAGTTTTGTAATTTTTTTCTGAAGCTCTCCTAATTAAAGCAGCAGGGGATCTCATGAAAATTCTTTTAAAATTTTCTTATTGTAAATGACCTTCTATATTTGGAATGTTTAAAAAAAAAACAAAACCCAAGCTGCTTAAATTAATATTTTATTACTGTTGGGAAAGAAGAGTACGATTATGCCATGCTTTCTTTTCCCAAATCATCCTTTTACTCTGCAGTGCTTGTTCACTTTCCCTGTAGCAAGTGACACTGCTGTGGAATTAAAAAATAAAATAAAATTTAAAAAAATATATGTCTGCTGCTAGTGAAACATGAACTGTGTGATAATGTTTGTCATCAGACCAGCCAAATCAGCATGGCAATGGCCAACAGAGGACCAGCTGTGCAGGAAGAGCTCAGATGTTCTCAGAAAGTTGAGGTTTCTGTTATGAATCTTTCATTGACAAAATACATGGGGGAAATAAAAGCTTATATATGGCTTTGAGAGTCAAGACATGGTCAGGAATCACACAAAAAATATATGTCTGCTGCTAGTGAAACATGAACTGTGTGATAATGTTTGTCATCAGACCAGCCAAATCAGCATGGCAATGGCCAACAGAGGACCAGCTGTGCAGGAAGAGCTCAGATGTTCTCAGAAAGTTGAGGTTTCTGTTATGAATCTTTCATTGACAAAATACATGGGGGAAATAAAAGCTTATATATGGCTTTGAGAGTCAAGATGTGGTCAGGAATCGCATGAGGAATGGGAGGTTCTGTGCAGAGAAAGATGGACCAGTTCTGAAGGTGCTTTGTAGCCAATGTGCTCACCTGGGCAAAGGGGCCTCAAAGGACTTGGAGGTCATTGATTCCAAACAGGGGAGATAACAGATGAGGTGGGAGAGAGGGCAAATTACTTTGTGAACAAGATTCTTCAATATCAATAGTGCTGGTAGTCAGATCCCTTTTTTTACCTTCACAATAGGCAGAAAGGATTTTATTTTTTTTTCCTGCCCTTATTACATGTTATTGTCCCCATCCTGGAAGATGAAGTAGGAAGGTGTACTGCAACCTGGTGAGGGATGTCCCTTAAAACTGGAAGTATTTAACTTTTGGAATTTCAGACAAAATCTCTTGCATTCTTCAGTTTAAACTCTTTATCATATGTGACCTGCCTTTAGTGCAGAATTCCAGCTTCTGCAGCCTGGTGAGGGAAAAAAATATAAATTAACTGTTTACAGAACCAAACCAACAAACAAAACCTCCAAACAAAAACCAACCAAACAAAAAAACCCAACAACAATGCATCTCGCCTGTTACAACTCTGGCTTGAGGACTTTCTAATATAGCAGTTACAGGCTTGATCAATAAGGTGTAATAAAAATCTGTAACCAATTTACTAGCGTGTGCTGGGTGCAGAATATGTGTGTACTTATCTTTATAGAATCATGCTACAGACTTCTTTTCTAGAAGGAAGCGAAAATAATTAGCTTGTCAGAAAACAAGATAGATGAAGCTGATCAGGAAGAACACTTTTACTGTGACACCACATAATCAGGGACTTTTCCCTGGCCCTTTCAGTTTGAGATAAATATATATATGTGTGTGTGTGTTTGGAGTTAGCTTGATCCTTAAAAATTTGGGGGAGACTGCAGAGACTTGGGTTTAGGGTTTCAGTTGTTCTTTCTGGATTCCTCTTTTGTTCTGGCTGACTGGAACTTAACTCCATTTTAGAGCAGAAAGGTATTTTTTGCAACCACAGGAATTAACATTCACTGACAAATACATGGAATGGGATACCCATCTGCAGGTTATAGATGTGAGGGGAAAAAACAAACCACAAAGCCCCAAACAGAACCAAAAAAACGCCCCCAAACCCAGAACCACCCCAAACCACCCTGGAACGGAATGATTTGTCCTCCTTTCAGGTTATGAGATTCACTTCTTTCTTTTGTGCATTTGGAACACAGATCAGCAAAAAGACAGTTATTTATGGGTAGAAAATTGTAAGTAATTCGGAGGAATGTGGTAACCTCCTTCTTGGACTCTGGGCAGCTTTTTTACTCAATTGGTTGGTCCAAATCTAGGCGCAGCTTTGCGGTGTATGCAGACCAGCATACGCTCCAATTCATTTTACCTGATGTAAAGGAAGGAGGAAATTACAGCTATTGCTATAGATGCAGATCTTAGCAGACGATAACAAAATAGTTGATGCTAGTCTCACCAGACTTAATTTGAGTTGGAGGGTGCTTTTAAATTTTTACTTGAGGTTTTGTTTTTTACTTTTAGTAAGGTAGGTTTGTTTAGTCAAGGCCGAAACAGAGCTGCTTTTCTCTCCTGTGCTTTTTAGTTCAGACCTTAGTCATTTTTCATTCGAGATAGCAGTGCCACTGCAATACAGTTCCTTTCCCTTTTGGAAGAGAAAAGGAAAAGGAGAAGCACCTTCTCTTCACAAGAAGAGAAAAGAGAAAGGAATGTCCCCTGTGAGAGAGTTGAGGTTGTTCAGCCTGGAGAAGAGAAGGCTCCGGGGAGACCTTAGAGCCCCTTCCAGTACCTGAAGGGGCTCCAGGAGAGATGGGGAGGGACCCTTGATCAGGAAATGTAGTGATAGGATGAGGGCTCATGGTTTTACACTGAAAAAAAGAAGATTTAGATTAGTTACTAGAAAGAACTTTGCTGTGAGGGTGGTGAGAGCCTGGCCCAGGTTGGCCAGAGAAGCTGTGGCTGCCCCATCCCTGGAGGGGTTCAAGGCCAGGCTGGATGGGGCTTGGAGCAACCTGGGCTGGTGGGAGGTGGCCCTGCCCAGGGCAGGGGGGTGGAACTAGATGATCTTGAAGGTCCCTTCCAACCCAAGCCATTGTATGATTCTATATATACTATTGCCTGTTAAACTCTGTGCAGCCCTCTTTCTGATCACGGGGGCAGAGCAAATGTAGTAAAAGGTGTAAATGTGTTCAGTATTGAGAGAAAACTTAGACAAAAATGCTCCAAGAAATTGTCTGAAAATATACATTTTCACCCAGAGTACTTTCAGACATGTGTTTGATGCCTGGGTGTGTGTAGTTTTTGTATGCTAATGAACAACTTGATTAAAGTTTTCTTTCTTCTATGAAGTTGCTTTTCTGGAGCATCCTCACGAAGTCTTCACGAGCTGGGATGTGGTGCTGGTTTTCAAGACCTCGTGGAGATGGTGTCACTTGACGTTCCTTTTGTGCGTCAGAGCCCAGGAAGGCTTTTTGCTCTGAAGCGCTTGCTGTTTTCTACTTCACATCCTCCCCTCTCGGGAGAGGAGAGCCTGGTAACTGCTCCCTTACTGACGCTGCTGTGTAAAACTGAGCAGCATATTTCACCTGAGAAATCAGTTTCAGTTCCTGAAGTTCCCCCGTGCCTTTCAGAGGAAAGCAGTTTACACAACGGCGGGGCTATGTCTGAGTAAAGCTACTGATGATCTAGATACATTTTAATGACAATTATTGCTTTCACTTATTTTTAATAATTGCAGTGCAGGATATTTCCTGAGTGTTTCTTGACAGTAGGGTGGGCAGGTTTCTGACCATATCAGCACACACCAAAGTCTGAACAGATACGTTACGTAAGAAAACCATATACATTTTATAAATTTATATGTGTGGAGCGATGCCTTGTTTTATTCCCCCCCCTCAGTTGTTCTGCAGGTCTTGGCTGGCACTCAGAGAAACACATATATTTCAGTTCCTTCAGGTTTGGTGGAAATAAATTTCTTCCCAAGTCCATGCTCCAGAAAATGTTTCTCTTCACTGAATCCTTATGCACTAAGCCCTAAACAAAAAATACCTATTGCATGAATTAATTCAGACATTTATGGAGGTCTTCCATACAAAGTCACTTCTTATGGACAAAAGTAAATGCCGGTGATCTGGGATTCTGTGGCTGATACTAGAGTCAGTTTTTAAAAGAAGTAATTTTTTACTGAACATGCACATGAATTTAAAAGGCTAAAATAATTTTCCATAGGTTTAAAACCTTCCACAAGATCTTGGATTTTTTTTGTTGCCTTTCTCTTTTCTTAGAAAACCACTGTGCATGGGAACCAAATTAGATGAGGCAGATGAAATAATGGAGAATGACAGGATGGATAAGGAACCTTGAGCTTTCCTCCTGCCTGGCTGTGAACAGGAGGGTTTCCCTTTTCTATATAATCCTTTATTTCTTGCAGAGGAGACTTCAGAAAGTTCCTGTGTCTGCTGTCCTTGCTTAGCCAGCATGCTTTTTTCCCCTGCTGGTGTTGATGTAGGGACAGCACTGGAGCCATCATACCCCTATAGAATCCTAAAACTGTGAAATCACACATGATCTAATCTGCCAGAGGGGAGTACTCCCCTTACCTAAAAACGATTTCCAAGCTGTGGATGGGTGAATTGCCCTGGGCTAAATTACTGAGGTCAGTTGGGAAGTTAGTCTCATTGTCTGTTATAGCTTAATATTGTCACATCCATGGTGAAGGCAGGTTCTAGTGAGATGTAGGAGAAGCAATTTAGACATTTGCTCTCTCTCAATATAATGGATTTTTGTATGGAGGAAAAGCATAATGAAACATGTATTATTTTTTTTCTGGAGGCAAAATTCTAGTTTGAATGTAAATGGTCTACTCTGTCCAGCAGATATGTTGGACTGATCTACATTAAGCTGGCTCTTTTGCTGGAGGGACCCAAAAAGAATTGAGAGTTTGCAGAAGAAATCTGCTAACTACCTCGAGACTTCTTGCGTCGGGACCAAATGTTGTCTGCCTTGAATGGAGCAGTCTGGAGAGATTAGTATGAATAAGGGAGGCATGCAGAGAACATTTGCATGTCCTGCATATGTGTGTGGATTTTGTTGTGGTGTGGTCTTTTTCTTAAATCTGGGTCTGTCTGAACAGCTTGGGGTGTGAGGTGAGCGCAGGAAAGATTTATTGTGATCCAAAGGCTTTTGAAATCAGCTGATACCAGCTGGTAGACTCCATTTCTACTTTGCCTCTAGAAGATGAGATGAAGGCTTAAAAAACCAAACCAAAACCCAAACCAAAAAACCATTAAAATAAGTCAAGTTAGTAGTCTTGTGCCTTCACAATATTAATTGTAAAGAAGTAAAAATGGCTCTATTGGAGTGATGGAGACTTGTGGCTGCATAACAGGCATTGTTTCGTTGGTAGCAGTTCTTGCCATTGTTCTCATTTCTGCTGTAAAGATGTTTCAAGTCATGGTGTTTCTTTCTATTGATGTCGTGTTAGTAAACGTGTGTCCCATTCTCATGTATTTGATGCATTTAGGATCATAGAATTGTCCAAGTTGGAAGGGACCTTTCAGATCATCTAGTCCAACCATCAACCTCACTCTGATAAAACCCATCACCAAACCATGTCTCTAAGCATTAGGTCAACCCGGCTTTTCAATCCCTCCAAGGATGGGGCCTCAACCCCTTCCCTGGGCAGCCCATTCATAACCCTTTCCGTGTCAAAATTGTTCCTACTCTCCAATCTGGACCTCCCCTGGCACAACTTGAGGTCATTTGGCGAGCATTGCTTGCCAAAACTCTGCATGTGTGACATTTTCCTTGTACCCAGGTACAGAGACCAGAATGGTGGCAAAGCCACTGTCATCTGCTTCCCTCTTGCTCTCTTTGGTGGTCTAGACTTTCCCAGTCCAGGGATGTATGAGCTGTGACCCTGTGAGAGAGACTCTCCACATCTTGGAAATACATCATCACAATTGCAGCTCATTGTATTTCTTTCTTAAGTGAAAGAGCAGTGCCCTAACTAATGTATTTTTAACATAATTTCTTGAACAGGGTTTTTAAAATTCATAGATAAATGCCCGTTTCTTTACCCCCATCCTGTTGTATGTAGAGGAGCCCTAAAATGGCAGAGTTTTGGAGGGAAGTTTTGAATGACCGTGTGGCTCAAAGCGGGGATTTCAAGCGGTACCAGCTGCACTAGAGCCATGGTAGAGTGAGTGTGTCTGAACCCTCAGGTTCAGGTGTTTTAGCACTGTTACGTGTTCATAAAACCGTGTACTAACTAGAAAAAGTATTCTCTTTAATACCTGTGGTGAATATGGCTCGTATTGCAGATATTTTCGTGCGTCCGTATATGCAAATTTTAATTGCATGAACTGCCAGTGTTTCATACCTACCGGGGGGGTATCTCTAGTTTTTACTGATGGTGGATAAATCTTAATTTTGGTGCCTTTTCCTGAGGGATTCAGTTATGAAGAACCTGAATTTTCCTTGTAGTCCTGTGGTAGTTTAATACCTATTGAAGAATTCGGTTGAAATCACTGTTTTGAGAGTGTTGCTTTTGCTACAAGTAAGAACTTAAAAGCACCTCTTTCCTGGTTGTGAAATTACAGTATATAAATTCTGCCTGTGTGATGTCATTCATATCTAATGAACCAACACCTGAATAAACTCCAGTGATTGGAGCCGTCTTATAATTTTAAATGCTGAATAAACTCCAAGCAGAAAAAAAGGAAGAGTTACTAATCTTCGACTATCTGTGCAGAAGGAATTTACTCTCTGGTTTTACTGTTTCTTAGAATTTGGAACAGAATTTCTGGTTTTACTGTTTCTTAGAATTTGGAACTACGGTTCACAGACAGAATAGAAATAGGGATTGGGACGTTATAATGGATGGTTAGGGTGGAAAGCAGTAGAAAGTAGAAAATGGAGGATTAGTGGGTTTTAAAATGCCTTTAGGAATAATTTAGTTGATTTTTGGGGTGTATTTGTCAGCAAAGAAGGGCTGAATGAAACGCTGAATTACTTTTAAAAAAATAATCTCTCATGGAAATAAATGCATGTGTCTTCAGTTTGAAGTCCAAGCGAATCTGTAATTTTCACAGCAAAGAACAAGACCAAAGCTGTGTATATGAAAAAGAAAACATAATTAAGAGATGTAAGCTGCATAATAATCTTCTTGTCCAAAATGCATTTATAATCATACTTCAGTTGGAATGGGGATGGAGTTATGAAAAGTTAACCAATGAAACCAGAATTGTTCTTTTTTTCTTTTCAAATCAGAATTGTCTGCCTTAGCAGAAAGAAAGAATCGTGCTTGATTTTTTTTTAATGTATTTTTTATTTTAAATAATTAGCCTATGTAAAACAGGATGAGTGTGACTGAGGAACAAACAGGACACTGACCCCAGTCTGACTGAAGCTGTTTAGCCATGCAGCCCAAGCCCTGTGAGCTCCACCATCAGCAACTGCTTGAAAATAGGGTTTGAAATGAAGCTCGACTGCTGTTGGCTGGAGCATAGGCATGAAATGATGCACAGAAAAGGATTTATTGCCACGATCAGCAAACTTGTCAGAGGATGGGATGCGGGACTATTGAAATAGTTCTTCCTTGCTTTGTTGAGGCACTGAAAGGAAAATGCCTGTAAGAGAACTGTTGGTAAAATAAGTTAGTTGAAGACTTTCTTTGAGCCAGAATACAGAATGAAGGGGAGTACCATCATTGATTGGAAGGAAACAAATACTTGCTGAAACACTATTATTTGTCTGAATTCCATTAGAATCAGTGCAGGCTGATTTGGTATTCCTTGCATGCTAAAAAAATTAGATTTCATGGAAACTTCGACTGGTGAATTTAAGGTGATAAACATTTTTTGCAGGTTAAAGCTGTGATTATGAAGTAGCAAAACAATGACTGGGAGTAAGAAAAATCTATCACTGGATGAGGTGTAATTTGAACATTGTGTGCATCATCTGCCCCAGGGCAACTGTTCTTCGGTATGATCTGACTTCAGGGCACCCAGCAGCAAATGTGAGCTGGGTTTGTTTCTCAAGCTTTAAAGAAGAAGAAGACAGTGGGTGGGAAGGGGAATAAGGTAGTAGGGTGTTGCAGATATGGAATGCTTTGTCCATTGACATCCTGGTTTGCTTGTGCTGTCCTGGTGTTAAGGCTGTAATGTCTCTCTGTGAGGGTCCATCGTGTTGGCACAGGAGAGACAGGACACTCTGTGAGTGATGCTTCCACAGATGGAGAGTGATTCCTCTTAAATGAAAGTTTGCCTTTTACTGTTGAATGAGGAAAAGTATTTCACTTTGGGAAAAATAGCAGAGATGCTGGGAACTGCTTGAAATTGTGCCACTTGGGCAGAAGCTGAGTTGTCTTTGGAGAAGTGGTTCCTTCTTTGCTGCTCTACCCAAAACAAGTGCTTAAACATACAGCAGAGACCATGACAACACCGAAGTGCATCTCGTTCAGCCCTGCTGGGACTAATGGTAGGCAGTTGCTGCCATCCAATAGGGCACTTTTAATGCAGCTTCATTAATTTATGCAACTTCAGATGCTTTTCTGTACCTTGGTGAGCCAGAATTTGTTGGGATGGGAAGTAGAGGGCAGAGTTTTGTAGCACTAAATAAAGAAGCTAAAAGCAAATACTCCTTTATTTGTCTTCTCTAAGAACATTTAAGATTGAATTGGATATCTGCCCTTTCTGTTCATGGAACCTTGATTTAATTTGGCAGCGTGGGGATAACTGTGTTACGCCGACAGGCCGGCATTTGTATCCCAGTTCCCAACTGTACTTTTTTTTTTATCCCCCCTCCCATTCCTGTTGTGAAGGCTTTAAAACTACTTTAGGCTCTTTCTTTGCCAGCTGAATACAAAGCATCACCCTCTGCCAGGGACTATCCATTGTCCTCCTCTGCTGAGGCTCTTGTTTCTGTCTCATCTGGGCAGAGGCAGGACTCGTTAGGAACAGCCATTAACGAGCTAGAGATTGGGGTGATGCGCACGAGTTCCTGGACGTGGTGTGCTGTGGAGCAACGGAGGCATTTCAAAGCCAGCTCATTTACTCTCAATGCTTGCTTTTTTTTTTTTTTGGCATCTGCATCAAAACCAGCAGATGATTGTTACCAAAAGCATTCTGAGGACTTCAGGCAGTTTAATACGTGTTTAGCTGTAAGGTCGTCAATTGTCAGTGCAGTGAATGACCATCCAAGACAGTCAACAAAAGGACATCAGACGACAAGGAAGCTGAGAAAGAAGACTGATTGGAAGACATTTTCTGTGTTAGAGTGCAAAAGAGAATTGGCAGTTACTGGAACTTCCTAACAAAGAACAATTACTTGCATTGAACATCTAAATTTAAAGAGAGCTTTCCCCAAATAAGGATCAAATTAGCCTTCATTTCTGAAGGTAAATTTAGTAACTTTACAACATCTAAATTTAGGTTTCCAAATAAGCCCTTATGCTGAAGACATGACTTCTGGACACATGGGGCTCATGAGCACAAAGAGATCCACTTGGCATTGATAGCAGATACTTGTGTGATAGGGCAACATTCTCAGTTGTAACTGCTGCTTCCTGTTTCTGCTGCTACTTTTTCCAACTGGCGAGAGTGTGGAATTTAGGAGTCCTCTGCTCCAGCTTTGAAGAACAACTGGGTTCAAAGTTTGAGCGTGGCTGAGACAATCAGTGTGTATTTCACATCAGGAAATTTGAATGACTTAAAATAGCCAATAGTTTCAAAGAATGAATACATCTATACCTGCTGTGGCTCTGGTAGGCCTGGCTAAAGTCTGGAATGACTTCATCTGTTGCCTGGCCCTGAGAAAGAGAAAGACCTTCTCACATAACTATTTTGCTTATTAACCGTGTTTCCAGATGATATTCTCCTTCTGGCTTTTGGGAGCAGATAGTAAGTCCGAGGTTAGCTGAGGGGTAATGGTTTTAAATTGAAAATTTGAAACTGAAAGAGAGGAGATTTAGGTGAGATCTCAGGAAGAACTACTTTGCTGTGAGTTTGGTGAGAGCCTGGCCCAGGTTGGCCAGAGAAGCTGTGGCTGCCCCATCCCTGGAGGGGTTCAAGGCCAGGCTGGATGGGGCTTGGAGCAACCTGGTCTGGTGGGAGGTGTCCCTGCCCAGGGCAGGGGGTTGGAATTCAATGATCTTGAATGTACCTTCCAACTCTAACCACTTCAGGTGCTTTTTCACAGAGTGAAAAATTGTCTCTTTCTTCAGTGGTTCGCATGGGAGTTGAGAAACCCAGAAACCCAGTTCTGCCACTCGGGTGGAAGCAGAGTCCTTCACCGCTCTGAGCTTTGCTGAACTTGGGCAAATGATACAGGATTTTCTTGCCAAGTGCTTTAAGATCTACTGATGGAAGAGGCTGCATTGAGAGTTTGATTAAATTGTTACTGTCCCCATAATACCTCTGGGAGTGTGTGGGTGAGTTATGTTCAAGAATAGGTGATTGGTACTGAAGTACATTGAAATTTGCACTAATACTTTGCATAGAAGATTGAAGGGGAAAAAATTCTTACTGATGTTGATCTACAGAAGGGATTGAGCACGGTTGGGTGGGAAATAGGGCTTGTCCCCCCAAAAAAGTGGCAGGACAACTAGCTCAGCTGAAGTGCATCTACACAAATGCACACAGCATGGGCAACAAACAGGAGGAGCTGGAGGCCGTTGTGCAGCAGGAAAGCTACGATGTAGTTGCCATCACAGAAACGTGGTGGGATGAATCGCACGACTGGAGTGCTGCAAGGGATGGGTACAAGCTCTTCAGAAGGGACAGGAAAGGAAGAAGAGGAGGAGGGGTGGCCCTGTATGTTAGGGAGGATTATGAATGTCTAGAACTAATTGAGGGCAATGGTAGAGCTGAGTGCCTATGGGTAAGAATCAGGGGGAGGGCCAGTCAGGCTGATATTGTGGTGGGAGTCTGTTACAGACCACCCAACCAGGATGTAGAGGTAGATGAAATGTTCTACAAGCAGCTGGCAGAGGTCTCAAGATCACTTGCCCCTGTCCTGGTGGGAGACTTCAACCTCCCAGATCTCAGCTGGGAACACAATACAGCTGAGAGGAACAGTCTAGAAGGTTCCTGGAGTGTCAGGGATAACTTCCTGACACAGCTGGTGAGGGAGCCAACTAGGGAAGGAGCATTGCTGGATCTGGTGTTTGTAAATAGAGAAGGACTTGTGGGGGATGTGACGGTTGGAGGCCATCTGGGGCAAAGTGAACACAAAATGATGAAGTTTTTGATTCTCAGGGAGGCGAGAAAGGGAACCAGCAGGACTGCCATCATGGACTTCTGGAGAGGAGACTCTGGTCTTTTTAAGAGTCTGCTTGACAGAGTCCCTTGGGAGGCAGCCCTGAAGGGAAAAGGAGTCCAGGAAGGCTGGGTGTTTTTCAAGGAGGAAGTCTGAAAAGCTCAGGCACAGGCCGTCCCTCTGCGCAGTAAAGTGAGCCATCAAGGGGAAAGACCGGCCTGAACAAAGAGAGAGGGTCACAGCTCAGGGAAAAAAAGAGAGTTTATGGACTTTGGAAAAAGGGGCAGGCCACTCAGGAAGATTATAAAGGTGTAGTAAAGTTATGTCAGGAAAAGATTAGAAAGGCCAAAGCCCAGCTTGAACTGAACCTGGCCCTGGATGTTAAAAGCAACAAAAAGAAATTCTATAAATATATTAGCAGCAAGAGGAGGACTCAGGACAGCCTCCATCCACTATTGGATATGGGAGGTAATGTAGTGACAAAGGATGAGGAGAAGGCTGAGGTGCTGAATGCTTTCTTTGCCTCAGCCTTCAGTAATGGAGTAGGTTGTTCCCCGAGTACCCAGACCCCTGAGCCAGCAGACAGGGGCAGGGAGCAGAATGAAGCCCCCGTGATCCAAAGGGAGGTGGTGAGGGACCTGCTCCAACACCTGGACACGAAGTCTGTGGGCCCAGATGGGATCCACCCGAGGGCACTGAGGGGGCTGGTGGAAGTGCTCACTGAGCCACTCTCCATCATTTACCAGCAGTCCTGGCAAACTGGGGAGGTCCCAGTTGAAAATGTGATGCCCATCCACAAGAAGGCCCAGCAGGAGGATCCAGGGAACTCCAGGCCTGTGAGTCTGACCTCGGTGCCTGGGAAGGCCATGGAACAGACCATCCTGAGGGCCATTATGAGGCACAGGAAGGTTACCCAGGTGACCAGGCCCAGCCAGCACGGGTTCAGGAGGGGCAGGTCCTGCTGCATAAACCTGATCTCCTGCAATGACAAAGTGAGCGCTTGGTGGGTGAGGGAAAGGCTGTGGCTGTTGTTTACCTGGACTTTAGCAAGGCCTTTGATAGAGTCTCCCCCAGGATCCTCCTGGAGAAACTGGCTGCCCATGGCTTGGATGGGAGGACTCTGCGCTGGGTTAAAAACTGGCTGGAGGCCGGGCCCAGAGAGTGGTGGGGAATGGAGTCAAATCCAGTTGGCGGCCGGTCACGAGTGGTGTCCCCAGGGCTGGGGACTGGGACCCGTTCTCTTGAACATCTTTATCAATGATCTGGCCGAGGGGATCGAGTGCACCCTCAGTCAGTTCACAGGCAACACCACGTTGGGTGGGAGTGTCGACCTGCTGGAGGGCAGAGAGGCTTTGCAGAGGGATCTGGACAGGCTGGATGGATGGGCCGAGGCCAATGGGATGAGGTTCAAGAAGGCCAAGTGCCGGGTCCTGCCCTTGGGTCCCACCAACGGGGCCCCTGCAGCGCTCCAGGCTGGGGGCAGAGTGGCTGGAGCTGCCTGGCAGAAAAGGCCCTGGGGGTGTTGGTGGCCTGTGGGCTGAACAGGAGCCAGCAGTGTGCCCAGGTGGCCAAGAAGGCCACCAGCATCCTGGCCTGTGTCAGGAACAGCGTGGGGAGGAGGACTCAGGAGGTGATGGTCCCCCTGTGCCGGGCACTGGTGAGGCCCCACCTCAAGGGCTGGGTCCAGTTTTGGGCCCCTTCCCACAAAGACGACCTTGAGGGGCTGGAGTGGGTCCAGAGAAGGGCAACGGAGCTGGTGAGGGGTCTGGAGAAGAAGTCTCCTGAGGAGAGGCTGAGGGAGCTGGGGGTGTTGAGCCTGGAGAAAAGGAGGCTGAGGGGAGACCTTCTGGCTCTCTCCAACTCCCTGAAAGGAGGGTGTAGCCAGGGGGGGTCGGTCTCTTCTCCCAAGGAACAGGCGATGGGACAAGAGGAAACATCCTCAAGTTGAGCCAGGGGAGGTTTAGATTGGATATTAAGAAAAATTTCTTCATGGAAAGGGTTCTGAAGCCTTGGAATGGGCTGCCCAGGGAAGTGGTTGAGGCACCATCCCTGGAGGTGTTCAAAAGACGGGTTGACATGGTCCTCAGGAATATGGTTTAGTGGTGTGTTTTTTTCGTTTTGTGGTGTGTGGGTGGGTTGTTTGTTTGTTTGTGTGGGTTTGGTTTTTTTTGTTGTTTTGTTTTTTTTGTTGGTTGTGTTTTTTTGGTCAGAGTTAGGTTGATGGTTGGACTAGATGATCTTTAAGGTCCCTTCCAGCCTAGACGATTCTGTGATTCTATGATCGATCTCGTGAAATGGTCAACTATGCTATTATGTTAGGAAGAATATAAACATTATACTTTGGTATTGAGGAGAGTATCTTTAGGGCCATACCACTTGACATACTAAATTACAAAGCACAGAGTAATTTTTAAAGTGTCCCTGAGATGGAGTGAGTTTTATTGATGGTTACTGAAGTCTGCTGGGAAGCGGAGGGCAGAGTTTAGGACTTGTGATTCTCAGAGTTCTTCAGATTAGTGTCCATGTTAAGCTTTTGATAGATTTATTTTGGGACCTTGGGGGGTAGAGAAGGATTTTAAGCAAATTAAAATTCACTAATCACCTCTCGTTGCTGTTGAGCAGCTGAAAAAGATCATACATGCTGTGTGTGTCAGGGTGCTTGGGGGTGGTGTGGGATCTCCCGACTGAGCAAAACCTGGCCAGCGGTCTCATAAGGAATTAGTGGGAGGATGTAATCAAAGGTCATTGTCATTGAAATCTGAAAGAAATGTAATAGCAGAGAACTGAATGCCTTTATAATGATGATGTGAAGTTCTCTGTGTCTATAAACTTACCTAAACATGCATGTGTCCCCCTTACTGGTTTTGTTTCCATGTTTCACTTTTTTATTTCAATATTTTTTGGTTTTGCTAGCATTTTCAAAGACCCGAGATCTGTGCTGTAATTTAGAAAATATTGCTTAATATGGGCATTGTTGGTGTGCATAGAAAATGGTCTTGAAATATTGAATCTTTGAACTTAATTTCAATTTAATGGTTGTAAATAATAACATACCAGGGATACCTCTGCCTTGCAGATATTGAGGTGCAGGTTATTCCACGCTGATAGTCTGAATTTCCTAAGACTCTAGAGGATGCTTATTTACAAAGTGTTGAGAGTATTTAAAGAATTTCAGACTAAACACCAAGTTTTTATTAATTTAGATGCAACCATTGATCTTATCAAAGCTGAGAATATGAAAGATGTTGATAGAAATTGGCTTCCTCTGAGGGACTGAGCAGTCTGTCACTCATTTTATCACAGAATTCAGACACCATAAATGTGAAGTAGTGCGAGTCTTCCTACTGCTGTATCTTTCAGAAGGCTGTGAAATCCAAAAATATATGAGAAATATAATACTGTCCTTTTGTGGAAGTGAAGAAAGGACATCTGTACCTGCATGGATTTAGGATGTAATGTAGATCTGGGGAACTCTCCTGTTGTGCTTTATCTTCCTCTTTTGCTCTAACAACAGATGGGTATTTCTGTCTTTTTTACTAAAATGTGTACCTGATCAACAAGAACCTGCTTCTTTGTGGGACACTTAGAGACTTAACCTCTAAGGGCTGGGCATTTTTAAGCCATCCGTTGTAAATAACTTGCACTTTGATGTTATATATTTTAACTGATAATGTATCAATTACAGTAGAGTTTTACAGCTTGCAGAAAATAAACGAGGGGTTCTTTCCAGACCCTTCACAGCCAGCACCCACGTTATAAATAGTGCCTTGTGCCGCGAGGGGACACTGCCTCTTGGTGGTTTATGGTTCTGCTCTTCATCCCTGTGAAAGCCTTTTCTTCCCTGCAGTCTCTGGGGAAAAAAAACCTCCCCATAAACATCCATGAAAGGTCTCTTGGATTAGATTTCCCCTTTAATGCATTCTCCCTTTGTCTGTCACCTGCAGAAGACTGGAATATAAATAATACAGGTGGTAACTAATTTGGTTTTCTTCTCACTCTTGGTTTAAGCGCTGATTGGCTTTTATTTGCATTTTTATCCTATTAGTTCTTTGCTTTCCAAACCAGGGACTTTCATCCTAATTTTCACTTGATGATCTTCATTCTGCTCTTTTCTCTCACATGTCCAAATATGACCTTTTTTTTTTCTTTGACACTTCAGAACTTGTTACTGTATAAATTTCATAGAATTACAATGTGTGATTCATTGCCTATGTGTAACTTTTTAATGGAGGGAAAAGAAACCATAAATTAGTATTTGAAAAGTACTTTGCATTTGACCCACGTGGACTCTAAAATGCTTTAAGCATTTTCTGTCTTGAAAAATATAAGTCATTGATGGAACATATTGTTCTTACCTCTAGTCTTTTGAAACTAAGTTGGAAAAAAACCTTAGGTCTGAAACTTCTCTGAACTTACAATAAAATATTTTTCTCTTGAACTCAGTGCCGTTTCAGTGATCTGCCTACTTTGCCTCCTCTTGAAAAACAGGGTTTTCCCACTGATCTCTATGTAGTCAATCTTATTTTGTCAGGTATTGCCTGATACAAGCTCACAAGAATGGAATTGGAGATACATGAGAATTGAAACTGTATTCTAAAACCTGGGATTAAGTACTGGGAGAAATACCAAACATAAAGCCGTTTTCTAGTGGGGATTTTGGACTTCATGTTATCAATTGTTAAAGTTAAAAGCTGTAACATCTTATTATTTTGAAAAATTGTCTGAGAAAACTTGGGAATAGTGACATTAGGGGGTTGTCAAGTGAATAATCAAATTACTGTATTTCTCAGCTGATGGTAGGCTTTTTGCCTGTATTCATAGTCCATGAACCTTGCTCGAGGTGCTTTATGCTCTTCTGCTAAATGCTTTTTATTTAAAAGAAGCTATTAGTTAATAAAATCTTTCACATCTTGAAAGACTGACAAATGTCAGTAGAATGTAAAAGAGTTTGCCATTTTCTGTTCTTTCTAAATGACAGTTGTTTCCCTTGCAGAAGCTTTCTTTAATACCAATTATTATTGTTCCAGTAATTCAGTGCAGTAGACAATGTTGGATTCCCCTAACTACATGTGTTCTTAAAACGTTCAGTAAGCAAAGCAATGAAATTGCAATATGAAAGAGGACAGGAAAATAAGAAAAATGCTTCGTTATACATGTTAGTGTGGCTTCTGTCGTGTGCTTCTTGGATTATATGTCCTGTGTTGCCCAAAGAAAGGCTTTCTCTCCACTGGAAGATGAAGGTTGATAATGAAGTTCAGCACTTTTTGTTTTAAAATACTATTATAGGAAGGAAATGTGTGTGGGGTGGTGGTCATTTAAGTACTATTTTCTTCCATGTAATTGGAAGAATTGGCATTGGAATTCCACAGAAATGTCCATCTCATGTGGACAGCCATATGAAAATGACCACATTGTATTTATAGTCTCTCCTTAAAAATGTCATTCCTTTGTTCCCCCTTGTTTGCCCTTTTTTCCCCTCTTTTTCCAAAGAACATTTGACTTCTTAAATGCTTGAGGATTTGATATTCATTATTTCTTCCATTTACTCATGGGATAAATTAGACAAATTGCAGTAGTTCAAGAGAGGCTGAAACTGCCTATAATCAGGACAAACAAACAAGTAGTGTGTAGGAAAAGAGAATTTCCAGCTCTAGTTATTTCATAATACCTGCTGTCATTTACTTTTTTTAAGTATTCCTTTTTTCCTGTGGCAATGGCCTGGGTTTCTTCTGTTCATTAAGACCATTTGGGTAATGGTATATTTTTGTTCATGGGGACTCTTGGCTGAAGACACTGGCAAAAGCAGATCTTGCACAGTTTTCCCAGCCAACTTCCCAAATTAAGAAGAAAACCAACCAACAGAAAATTGCCAAACCTTTAGTTGGTTTTCATACACAACTTAATTAACCATGTTTCTCATGGGCAATATTTTTGTGCCTAAACAGCAACTAACTCTAGAAATTAAGGCACAGAATTAACTAATGAGCTTTTCCTTCCTGTTGAATGTATGTACCAAAATAGATCACAGGTCTGCAGGGTTTTGTGGTGTTTCTTTTTTTTTTTAGTCACTTCATTTGACTTTGAGTCTGACTCATTGTTTTCCATATCTAATGATAGCCTCTGCTCTTGAACTTTGAGTTCTTTAACTTCTTCAGGTTTTATTTTTAGGCTATTTGTTTAATGATTATGGTTTACTGGGGTTTTTTCGTCCCCTGCTAGCTTCTCTTGTCAATAAGCAGCACGGTCACTTGACGTTAGCTCCCTATATGCTGTTGATTGAGGTTAGTGTTTGTACAGCACCCATCTCAAGTCTGTATAAACAGATAATTAAGCACAAACCCCCAAAATACCTATTTACTCCTAAATTGGTTTGTTTGCTTCTGGATTAGGGTCCTTCAAGCCTCTGTGTCTGGTAGAGCTTTGTTATCCCCGGGAGAGTCCCGGGGCTTTCAGTGGGATTCCTTTACTGATGTGACAGAATGGGGTCTTGTGTCTTCTCTTGCACTTAGTATTCTGGAGTTTGTTGTTGTTCCAGCCTTTTAATTTGTCATTTTTATGGTCTCTATTCTTGTCCACAGAGAATAAAAATAAGTATAAATCATGAGCCTCTTTGAACCTCAGTATCAGTAGAGTACCAGACTTACCGCTTCATCAAGAGACGTGATTAGCTTTCATGCGGAGTAGAGAAAATTGTTTTCTTGTCTGTCTCAGAATTAAGAGTTTCATACCATCTCAGAGCAGGCAGGGTAGAGTACAAGCTATATCCTTTTTGGGTGAAAAGTCAGAACCTGGATGGTTTACCGTTTGGGGGTTTTTTTTGCGTGGTGGTGGTTGTATTAGGTTGTGTTTTGTTTTGTTATTGCTATTTTAGGGAAGGGCTGAAATGTTGAACCTCTATTCTTTGATGAGCAGATATAATGTTAGTGATTTTTTTTGAATTTTTTTGTAACCTTCTGATGCTTAATCGAAGATGAAATCACATATCCCATCTGTTTTCTGCGGTGGTGTTCTTGAAAAATAAAATAACAGCTAATAATTTCCTTTTCAAAGCTGGTAGGTAATATCTGCAGTCTTCCCAGCAGATTAGAAGGACTTCTTGGGATAGGGGGAGCTTCTACCCTAAATTCCGTGATGTAAGATGGTATTTTAAGGCTGATACTGCATTATGACTGTCAGCTTCTCTCTGGCATTTACATTTTTGAAGGACGGGCAGCAGGAACTCTGAGGCGATGACAGAGCAAGAAGACACAGTTAGAACTTTCCGCTGCGGAGATGTGATCTTCCTGTAATGACGGATGGAGGCTGCTCAGAGACTGACAGATGCTCTCAGTTGAGTCCAGGGTGATAAACAAATAATCCCTGACAGGATATTGATGCTCATTGACATCGGTGGTGCTTTCTTTAAATGATCTTTTGAGTAGAAACTTGCGAACTTTCCTTTCCTTAAATGTTTTCCACTGGAGTGCTCGTGGAGGATATTTAAAGAGTTGGCTTGGTTTTGGCCTCTTTGGGAGGTGCATTTGATGCGGTCTCTGGGCCTTCAGTGGCCCCCAGGTCCCTGCTGGCCCCTCCTCAAGGATTGCAGTCCTCCTCGTGAACGCTCAGGGGAAGGAGCTGGCTCCCTTGTGGAAGGTGTTCACTTTTGGAGGGCTTTTTGCATGTTGGGGAGAGAACGTTCAATTGCTTTCCATTTCTCTTTTGGAAGACTCCCAACCTTCTAGAGGAGAGGAACTGGAAGGGAAGAGTGAAGGTGAACTTCACTTTTGTTGTTTGTGCCCTTGGTTTCTCCCTTTCCTGACCCATACAAGTCAGCTAGAACTTGGTTTGGAAGATTGCAGGGTGAACTGCACTATTTTTTGGAGGAACTGTAAGATAACACATACTTATAGCAGAGTTTGGAACAGAAATTTCAAGTTTCATAAAAAGCAACTCATTTGGATAGGTTATAGTAAAAATATTCCTCATGTATCAGGTTTTCTCTTTGGTTTAGGTGCTTTTTACAATTGGGGAAAACAAAAAGCGCAAAAGTTTTGGCAGTGACTTGTAATCGTGAGTGACCCTCAGGGTGTTCAGGAAAAAGCAGTCACTTTCAGACATCAAAATTACTTGTTCCTTTCTGGAAATCTTGATAAATAAGTATTTGTGGCCGTTGTGAGTTTACTTCCCAGGGACTTCTGAGTGCTTCACGCTTTCTGTGTGGGATCTGGTCTTTTGGTACATTTTATCTCCTGGAGCAGAGATGAGATGGTATTTCTTGAAATGCAAAAGATCTGGTCTTTTGGTACATTTTATCTCCTGGAGCAGAGATGAGATGGTATTTCTTGAAGTGCAAAAAGCAGAATGGTTAAAGTTTTCTTTATGACATTGTGGTATTTCTTACAAGTACTTAGATGGATCATTGTGACCAGTGCTGGTGTTTTAAGGATGCTTGAGCAGGTAATAGCTCTAATTTTGTTCTTAATGTTTTTTTAATGTGAAGATCTACGGTTGTGTATAATTATCTAAAAGATGATCAGCAGTAGTTTTGCTTAGAGGAAAATCCTAGACTGGAGTATGTTCCAGCTGGAAGTTCAAATACTAATACTTTATAACTTATTTGAAGGTGTAGGGACAAGATAGTTTAGCTCTGCTCTTTATATTTAGGCAGAGACATACTATTCTATTGCTTGGCCATTGCTGAATGTTCACATCCGTTAATGGCAACTTCAGAGTTAAAGGCTTGACTTTTATTTTTTTTATTTAATCATTTTTTGTAGAACAAACATCTCATGTTATCGCAGTGGGTATTGAATAGTATGCACAAAATTGAGAGATACGTCACAAAAAATCTAACTCCAAAACCTCAAAAAAACCTACCACCCCCCAAAAAAGCCCCAAACCACACATACAAACAATGCACCCCCTTTACATCTAAACAGGAGGCATGAAAACAATGTTGAATATGCTATCCGTAGGAAATCTAACTCTTAAGTTGTGAAGCAAAGTAAATGACATGTATTGATAAACATGAAATGGATGATATTCTACAAATAAGAATTCTAATCTCTAGTGTAAGTGTGAATTCTTAAACTGCTAAATTGCCAAAGACTTTGAATTTCAGTGAAACTGTTAGCACCGTGTGGTAGGGAGAGCAAGTTTGTTGTCTGTGAGTAGTTACAAAGAAGGACTTCTTCAGTCCTGTAGCTTGGAGATAAAATGATGAAACATGATTTTTCATGCTGAGTGAGCTGTATTTTTTTTTTTGTCCCTGAAGGGTTTAAAAGTAGTTTGAGTTTCTTTTCCTCCTATTTAAAAAAAAAAAAAAGGTAAAAATTGTGCTATGGTATTTGTTGTTCTTCTTTTCTATTGTCCTTGTGACCCACTTTTTATACTGCAGCATTATCCTCTGTTTAGCCAAGAAAGGAAGGGAAAGGAGCTCTGGGAGAACAACAGGGATTCAGCTGGTGCACTGTGCATCTGTGTGTACATAGAGCTGAGCAAGTCACCTCAACAAAGGGCACAGAAACTTCTAAAACCAGGGTCATGGCAGATGTGAAATTACCATTTTTGAGATTTTTTTTTTTTTTCATTACTTCCATTAGCAAAGGCTAGTCTGCTACCAATGATACTTTTTTTCTTGCGGCTCCTTTACCTCAAATAGTTGGGCAAAGCAGTGGGGTGTATTAGGAGTGGTGTAATGGTAAGAATTAGGAATAGCTTTGTGGGTGCATTGCCTTAGTGAGGGAAGATGACAGTGTGCCAGTTGTACCTCTCTTCTTGCTGTAGAGGATTGCTCTTCCAGCTTTACTTAGAGTGACATCTGCCTTTAGTAGGATAAAACTTGATCCCGTTGCAATGCAAATGCCTAAGCCTGGAGGAGAAGTTGGAAGGGAGGGAATTCTCCCCTGAAGAGGCTACAAACCTGGGGAGAGAACTGCACCGCTCCTAGCTGTGGGTCTGTCTGTCACAAAGAGACCAGAGGCAAAACAAACGTGAGCTTAGACAGTGTTTTTATTCACCTACTGGCTAACAAGAGTAGAAGGAAAAAGGAGTGAGGAGCAGTGGAACACCATGTTACAGGCACGTTAAATCTATTTTTTATTTAACTCTATCGTGCATAATGGTAGGTATGATACAGTTTGTCTCGTCATCCTGTATTAATGCTACTTCTGTTATCTGACTACATTCCTTAATTTTTTTCCTGCCACAGCCTCCAGCTGGTTCTACCACAGATTGTGTCTTGGGACAGAAATAAATCTAGTTTTTCTCTGAAATATTAAAGGTCCGCACTAAAAAGTTGTCTCTTCGCAGACATTTTAGTAGTCTTAGTATAATCTGAACTGATTTAAGTTTAGTCCTTGATAGTATGTAATTTGCTTACTGAACACTTACTGGTCTGTGTGATGGCCCAGTCCAACTCTCTGGTGGTTGTATCCTTTGGCACAGAAGAGACGTGTAAATATAACACCACCAGCCACTTCTCAGTTGATGTTGTTACACAAGATGCTTAAAAATTAAAGTGGGAGTGAAATGCAGTGATTCACACTAGGTGAAGACCTAGTGAAACCTAGGGTTGGTAATACAGATGCTGTTGTGTAGGTTTGTAAGTTCAGCCTCAAATTAGTTATTTAAAGAATCCCAGTATGCCATTGGGATTGTAGTTCTTGTTTTGCAGAGTGAGCATTAGCTGTGTCTGCATGTAACACAGCTCTGCTACCCCCAGTGTTGGTGCCTTGCACCAGTTTGAGAGAAAAAAATAGAAGAAATAGTAATTTTGACAATAGATTTCACCACTGTAAGCTGTAAGTATCAGTCTTTGCTAAAAAGTGTGACCGCAATCCTTGTTCTGCCTTCAATTACTCAATTTCATTTTTATTTTCCTTTGGGCGTCATTTGAGTCCTTGACTTATCTCCAGGACTCCACTGCTGTGTTTCTGTAGCAGGGAAGCCTTGTCAGATGGCTTTTGATGGGAGCCTTTCTCTTACTGCTCCCAAATGACTGCCCTGTAGGCTCTTTATATTGCTTTTAGAAGGAACCAGAAGAGTGCTCTGGGGTGGAGAACAACTTCCTTACTGCTGCCTTGGCCTGGAGGGAAGTGCTCTGGGAGAAGCCTAAACTTCTAAAGGAAACTCCCTGTGGAGTGAGGGTGGGATTCCCTCCCCAATCCTCCAGGAATTACATTTGTGACTCCACAGAATCCAGAAAGAGAGAGACTGTTAGGGGCTTTGAGCTGGGTACCTATTTGTTATTTGTGACTTGAGTTCATAGATCTTGTGCTGATCGGGCACATTCTTCACCCCAAATCCACAGAATCTGCCAAGTGCCCAAACAGTAAGTGGTGCTTTAGGGCAAAGACAGCATTCTGCTCTCTTGCTGGGAGAACTGGAGAGGGAGGAGCTGAAAGCCATTGCTGCGACCAACACGGACACCTGTGTGTGTGCTGTGTTTAAATAAGTACATCTGTATTTAGGGCCTAACAGCTTCGTTACTGTGCAGCCCCCACTTCCATAGGTTTTGGGCTCTGTCAGGTAACGGAGCCAGCTGTGCAGCAGTTTTGGGCCCCCTACCACAAAAAAGACATCGAGGTGCTGGAGCAGGTCCAGAGAAGGGCAACGGAGCTGGTGAGGGGTCTGG
>NW_015091024.1:0-54897 GCF_001431845.1 Calidris pugnax | reverse complement strand
GGTGTTCAAAAGACAGGTTGATGTAGTGCTGGGAGGTATGGTTTAGTGATGGTGATGCTTTTTGTGTGTGGGTGTCTATTTTTGTCAAAATTAGGTTGGCGGTTGGACAAGATGATCTTTGAGGTCCCTTCCAACCTAGAAGATTCTGTGATTCTGAGGTGCTCTCAGGGCTCCAGTTCAAGGGGCTAAAGCTCGCGATGGACAGGAGTGGGAACGCTGGCCATCTGGACCACAGCTTCTGCTGCTGAGGCTGTTGGCATCACCAGGCAAGGGTTTGGGCCGTTTTCAGGATCTGAGACATTGCCAGGTACTGTTGGGTCAGTACATAATGGCAAAGTGGTAATTAACAATTTTCATAGTGCACAACAGATGAGGAGGGGCATTTTGAATGCCCCTCCTAAATGAATGAATGAACTTCCTCAGGAGACCTAAGGGTAGCAAAGGCATTATTATTTTGCAGTGCAGGACTGTGCAGGCCCAAGGCTGATGCATTCTGAGAATGAAGGAGAACTGTGGTTCAGAGATTATAAATGTGGAGAAGTCCTTTTCCTACCATACTGGTAGGATTTCTCTGAAATTGTCCTTGGAGGAGTTTGCTGTAAATGTGGAGAAGTCCTTTTCCTACCATACCGGTAGGATTTCTCTGAAATTGCCCTTGGAGGAGTTTGCTGAGAGATGACCCACAAATGCTTGTTTTCTTTGCGAGACAGAAAATGTCAATTTTGTGTTGCCTGCGGAGTAGACCAGTGAAGCATGGTGGAGGTTTGGGGTAGAAGGGGCTATGTGTGGGGACGTGGATTTGCTGCTCTGTCCCTCTACTGATATTTTTCCCTCCCTCAGTCCAATCTAAATTTGCAAGCAAGACCTTGCCTGTAGCCATTCCTCTGTATCAAAGCTACTGCTGCCACCCCGTTTGCACCCCTGCATCCCTCTGTCTTCCTGATTCTTTTTTTTACCTGGGCGCCTGGGTCTGTAGTGGGATCAGGATTTGGTTAAATTTAGAATTGGCAGTCACTCTAGGTAAGGCCAGTGCCTTCCTTTCCTTTTGAATTATCCTTGGTATTTTTTATTTTAAGACACCTAAGGATTGAGGTAGATCTCTACTCAGCTTGTTGTCCAACAAAATATACCATATTCACATGAGCCCGGTAGAAATTGTACACCAAATTGTTCACTTGGTGGTCTTCTCTACCTTCTTGTGTGTGTGTTACCTGTGAATATCATCACTGAGAATTTTGTGTTTTCTCTCTTAACCTTGGCAGAGTTGGGGACAGAGGAGAGGAGTTAAGGGTAAGGTGGGAAACTGGAGCAAGGTGTGCATCTTTGTCTTCCTTCACAGCTGCATGCTGAGGCCCATCACAGTTTATAGATCACTTATTATGTTATTGCAGTGCTTTTGTTTTCTAATCAAGATGGCCTGAGGAGCCAAGTAGCCAAGTCTGAGATTGCCACTGAAAAACTGCATAATGATTTATTTTGACAAGATCTATTTACCATGAAATCGTGACCAGTGATGCTAATTTTACTGTCATTTTCAATTCATTATTTGATGAGTCCTTATTAGCTTTTCTAGCACTTTTTACTAGGAATGCTCTGACAAGCCTAAAATTGCATGGCTTTCAGGTTTTGGCACGTTGTATTTTTTTCCTCTCATCCCCTGGGACCATTCCTGCTCGGAATTGTCATATTCAACACTAGACCAAATGAACAAAACAGGCTGTTGCTCGGAACTGGAGATAGTTTAGGCACAAATGTACTCAAAGTCATTATAGCATTAATTTTTTTTTTTAGTATTTTACCATATTTTGAGCTCAAATTACAGTTTCTGAAGAGTATCCCAGCAGTTCATGCATTTGAGGTTTTTTCTGCAATCATCTGAGGTTGATACTGACTGACACGTTTGGGTAGTGAGTCTCCATTTCTAAAGATTTTAAGTGCTAATATTTTGTAAACCAAATTATTTGAAAAAAGCGTGTTCAGCACCTTCACTGAAGGAGAAAATTTCCCTGCTTGACTTTAAGTGAAATTTTGATTAAAGATTTTAAGTGCTAATATTTTGTAAACCAGATTATTTGAAAAAGCTTGTTCAGCACTTTCACTGAAGGAGAAATTTTTTCTGCTTGACTTAAAGTGAAATTTTGATTTCCAGTGCTCTTCCTGGTGGCATAGTGCATCCTCTTCCATCAGCCCCCGGCCCCCCCTGCTCACACTTGACACAGGCATTAGCATAAAACTAGTGTTACCACTAGATGGGTCTGTTTCTTTAATAAGCCATTGAACTACCACTTGATCAAGAGAGAAATCTTTTAAGACTTCTCTGGTTGACAGAAAGTACATGTTGTCTACCTGCTCTTTGGCTACAATTACTTGTAGGAAGACCATTAAAAAAATTACGATCTTTTTGGTTTTGTTTTTTCCCCAGAAGCCTGTACTATTCTACTGCATTCCAGGTAGGGAATTGGTAAGAGCTCTAGGATTCTGCAAAAGTTGTTTGGGGTTTTTGGTTGGTCCTTTTTTGTTTTGTGGTGGTTTGAGGTTGTTTTGGTTTTGGTTTTCTTTTAATTGAGGGATCAGCATTAATAACACCTCACTTAAGGTCCTATATGTACATATGAAAAATCGATCAGAGTTTTGCCTCTGTAAATATAAATACTTTGACCTGTGACAAATTGAAATACTCGGCTTCAGTAAATTTATTATACGTGGTCATCCAGTGTTTTTATTTAAGCAAAAAGTAATCTTTGCCTTATAAATATGGAGAGCACGTGAACATCTACTTTGTTTGACTCAAAACCATCTGAAACAGAATTGCAAAGTCATTACCAAGGGGTTTACACCAAAGGAAGCCGTAAATAGGGGATGCAAAGGGTATTTTTAGAAGCAAACACTTCATCAGCTCAAAGATGTGACAGTTGCAATTTCTTCACTGCTTTCCTACACTAAGGTAAGAAAATCCCATTTGTGTTTGGTGCTTTGCTCTGTGTCTCTGTGCCAGGAGACACAAACCAAGAGATTTCCCCAGCCCCAAACTGACTAGTTCCCACAGAGGCAAGGAAAAGGGACTTCTCTAGAAAAAGGTGACAAGAAATGATCTCGTTTGGTGGTGGCTGGGTTGGAGGTTGGTTTAGAGATGGCCCTTCCAACCAATACTGCTAAAATTCTGTAAAACTGAAAAATTAAAAGAAGTTCAAAGATATCTCGTGTTCCACAAGAAGGGGTGAGGGAACAGGGGACAGGGCCACCTAAAATAGTTTTTTTTAAAAGCTTTCCTCATGCATAATGTGGCACAAGAGAGCTCTTAGACGTTTTTTTTAAAAGCTTTCCTCATGCATAATATGGCACAAGAGAGCTCTTAGACCTTCTGTGCTTACTGCTTGGGTTTTTTTCATGGACCGTTACATTCCACAGAGTTACAACTTTATTGAAAGAGTATTTAAGTACCTCTTCAAAATTCTTTTTAACCTCCAGCCTTGAAAATTAATCCCCCACTCCCTCCAGCAGTTTGTGTGCTTAGATTTCAGGTCAGCCTGTCTGTAAGACTTGCCAGTTCCAGATTCTAATTGGTTAATGGTATTAGTATTGCGCCATCACAAGACGTAGAATTTTCAGCTTTAATCAACTGTAATTAGACGTCTTAGTTAACGGTGTGTTTGGACTTACCTTCATTAAGAGGCAATTCATTTCCACATAGGTGTTTCCCTAATGCTCATTTGCCAGAGCCAGTTAGACAATACCCAAGATGCAGCTGTGCCTCAGGAGGTGGTGGCTTTCCTCCTAGTTCTGCAGATCTTCCCGCTGGTGCCCACGACAGCTCTCTGTCTTTTAAGGTCATACTGCAAGTATCTATTTACTTTTATTTCTTCCAGTAGTCTCAAGTAATGTGGATGCCTTTTAAGAAGCCCATTTCACACCGCAGTAGCAAATAATCATAACTTTTTTTTTTGGTTCTCAGTGACTGCTTTTAGCATCTGCTCAGGCTGAGCACTTTGAGGGTGTTAATCAACACAACTCCTGAGTGAATTTTTAGAAGACACAAGTGAAACTGAGCTTTTTGTGGCATCTAAAGTAGTGCAGTGAAGTGAAAAATGTAAGAGGAGTAGATGCCAGTGTATCATGTAGCGTGAACTGACCTTGAATTACCAATATCTTGATGAAGTAAATGCCAGTTAATACAGAAGTTGCGTGGTGTATCATGTAGCGTGAACTGACCTTGAATTACCAATATCTTGATGAAGTAAATGCCAGTTAATACAGAATTTGTGTGTGTGTGTGTGTCTCACTCTGTGCTGGAATTAAGTGCAGTTGCAAATTACAGACCTTTCATACGCGTTTACTGTTTCTTGAAGTTTTGAGCTGTCAAACATTAAAAGCATCGATAGCATTAACTGCTTGCTTCATTTTTCAAACAAGTATTAGGGTTCGAGTCACCGCTTGCTTTTATTGCTGCTCTGAACACAAGGATTGGAACCTGGCTGTGGGGCTGCAGGAGGGCTGACAGATTGGATGTTTGCTGGGAAATCCATTGCAGATCAGTACAGGCACAGGCATACTTGTGGCCAGCATTCTTAAAATAGATTTCATAAGGTTTGAGGTGTTAATCGTCCTAAGTGAGACTTAATTGGCAATTTATATTTGAGAGGGGGATTTTGATGGGGATTTATTAGCTCGAGTTATTGTTTTAGTGTGGGAGCTTTTTGTTAAAATTTTGCAGACGCTGTAATTATTGATATCTGAAATCAATTCATTAGCAGGAGTGAATAAAATAATAAAATGTCTGTGAGAGCCCAACAATATAGCAGTATAATGATACCTAATTGCCACAAGCTAGATGACAATCTTTTATTTACAGGTAGGCATAAATGAATTGTAGGATTACAACTGAGATAGTACGTATTCTTCTGGGTTTTGAGAAGATTTTCTGTGTGGGTTTGGTTGTTGTTTGTTTTTTTTTTTTTCAATAAGGAAAATTACTGTGCAGCAACACATCGTAGGTGTTTAAGTTCAGGGCATTCCATGAACTGGTATGCTTTATTATTATGCTTTATTATTCTTAAAGTCTGGCATATGTGTAGGTACTGACCGGATGAGGCTCTTACAGAGAGGTCGTAGTTCCCTGTTCACCTGCCATAGCTATGGCATTTCCAAATTGTTTTAGATGTGAGAAAGTGCTTGGGTTTCTCCCCGTTGAATTATTTAAACCAGATGAATGTCTTTTCCTTTGCATCTAAGTCTTAAAGCTGTCGTTTTGGTTACTTGCACAGCATACAGCTACCTTGGAGTTTCAGGGTGACGCGCGGCAGGCGAGGGGTCTGCTATATTATTGAATGGCAATTATATGGCATCTGTGGAAGCTCCCCTGCTTTTGTGGCACGTCAGTTTAAGGAGGGCACACAGAAGGGCTGTCATTAAAAATGTAAGCCTAGTGGTTTAGTAAAATGCAGGTTAATGTGCAGGCTGCAGACCGGTTCAACAGTTTGTCTCAATTCTGACATGGATTTTACATAAAGTAAAAGCCAGAGGTTTCTTCTAAACAACCCCGCAGTGGTTAGAGTTGTATGTAACTGCTAATTTTCGCCTCACAAGTGGTGAGTAAGAATAATAATTTTCTGCCTGCAAAAACTGCTGTTAGTTTAGAAAAACTTCAGTGCTTTAGGTGAAAATACTGGCGGTTCTCTACCCGTGTAGTTCCCTTCCATGTAGTCAGGCAGCTATTAGCTGAAGATAAGATTCCTGACGGAGTGTTTCTGGTGATGCTGCTCTCCTCCTGTGTGTGTTTTTGTTCCCCAGTGATGGAGTGGGCTCTGTTGGCACACCTGATCTGTCACTCCCTTCACACAGGTGTCATCTGCGCTGCCGCTTTGCCCAGGAAGAGTGATAATGTGTCAAGCACTAATTACCTATCTACTGTTCCTTGGAGGTGCCAACAATGAAGCAGTAATAAAACAAGGCTTGACAGTGCTATTTAAAGTAGCTTAAAAATTCCTCTGAAGTAGGTTAATGGTGGTACGGTCAAGGCTGTCACAGGGGGTTGGCATGATGGGCTTTGCCTCAGTATGTCAGCTGTTAATCACCGTGTAACCTTCCATGAGAGGGAAAAATACAGCTATATGTTTCAACACTATCTAAATATGTATGCCACTTTTAGGGTAATATCTCATGTATCTCTTGAGGAGATAATGAAGTTGCAGATTGTCTAATCATTCTAATGCATGCATATTGCAATTCTGTTTGGCAAATCTTCCATCAAGCCATTGATTTGGTGGAGCTAATGCTAATCATGAAGGGTTGGAATTTCAGCTCTGACTGATGGGCCCTGCGAGCAGCTTGCTGTGGGTGACAGACTGGGAAAAGCAGGAAGCTGGGAGAACAATACTGTGTTTTCCTACTTCACGCTGCAGTATTATGGTTAAAGCTGATTTAAATGTTCCCAGCTGGCTGCCACCAGAGACATCCGTCTGTGAGAGCTCAGTGGCACTTAGTGCACGAGTCCTGGGGAAGGAAGATCTGCCAGGTGACATTCCTTGGAGATTCCCATGTAACCACTGTCAGTTCTCCAACCTCATAGGTTTTTGTTGTAGTTGAACAATGATTAATGTAAGTGCCCATGACCAGGTTAGTTGGTCAGTGCCTGGAGCAGTAACTTTGAGTAGCTGTGTTACGTTGTGTGTCTTGCAGAAGGACAGAGGTTGGTGGCACTGTGTACCTAACAGCCTATCAACAAGAGAGTGACCATTTCCTGTGGGCTTTGATGACATCTATAGCTGCTGGATTTCTTAAGCTGTTTGGTTTAGCGTTGCTTTAAACTCTCACTGCTACTTTATATGTGTTCAGGAGGCTTGTGTCTGTCATTGTGTGCTGACCTAAATTCCTATGAAAAGCGTTGAGGTTTATTTGACAGAAGGAATATCAATGTCCTGGGATCATCTGTTATTCTCAGTATGAAGTGACCAACACTGAGTTAGCATCGTACTTGACACATGCCCACAAGGAACTTTACAGTTGTATCACACTCCTCTCTACTCCTTTGCTGCCAAGGTTTTTCCCCATGTTTTGCATGAAAACAAAATGCTGATTCTCTTTTCTTCTACTTTAGTTTATCTTACTTCTGACTCTACGGTGATTACGATCTTCACTTGTACGTGATGATTTTCCTCTATTGTGTGGTTTCTTTAAGGAAAGCAGTTGAGCATTACAGGAGGTCTCAAAGCTCTTAAACTTTAGATGTTAGGCACTGCGGCCTGAAGAGGAGAAATCCTAAGTTTTATGTCATTCTTTGCAATGTGTGTGTGTGTTTGATGGTTTGGTACCCTTACTGATCTCAGCCACATCGGTATACCCAAAGGAGGAGGACACTCTATCACATTAATAGGTGATTAAAGCCCTGCAGTGGATAGTTTATGCCGTGTTGCTCATGTTTCTTTTTAACTGAGGTTATTTGGTAGAAGACTTCCGTGCCGTGAAAAAAAAACCACAGCTAAAATGTGTGTTGTCCCAATGAGTCAAAGAAATTACCCCCCTAATAATAGTAATTACGCTATGCATCTGTGGTGTTCTGCACGCTTAAGACTGAAGAGATATTAGGCAATTAATCCTTTCAACACTGCTGTGCAGTTGGTGTAGCTGCTACTATTATCTTCCTTTTGTAAATGAAGGAAAAAAATAGAAGGGTTGACTGATGTGCTCAGCAGCACAGAGCAAACTCAGACTTCAGAAGTTTATTCAGCTGCACTGCAGTGCCTTGAAGACACAAGTGAAATGGAGGTCCACCTAGGAGTATCGCTGCAGGGGCCGACGGTTACAAGAGCTAGCTTCTGTTGCCTTCTATTTTTTTTATTTTTTAATTTATTTTTTTTTTTAGAACGACGTTACCTAGCAAAATAGTTGGTCTACAAGAGCTAGCTTCTGTTGCCTTCTATTTTTTTATTTTTTAATTATCTTTTTTTTAGAGCAACATTACCTAGCAAAATAGTTGGTCTTAAAATGATGGTAGAGAGGACAGCTCTTGTGGAACAAGAGCACAAATTCAGCTTTGAACCTTCGGTGTTGCTGGCGGCTTGTAATGTGGATGTGAGTTATGACAGGGTACACTTCGTCTGCCAGCTGCTCAGGAAAGAAAAGCAGCTGTGGTAAGTGCCAACTGTGAAGCTCATTTGATATTTAATTAATTCATAGAGTGAATGAACAATCAGAGAGTTGATATAGCAATGGAGCTCTAACGGTAGAGATATGGTTCTCTCATTAAACGTGTTGGCCACAAAAGCTGATGCCAGCTGAACTCAAGGTGTTTTTGCATAGTGTCCTGAGCAAATTAATTTCTTCCAGCATTTCAGGCAGTAGATGTTTCATGCCCACCTCCTGTTGGAATGCTGTGAAGGGTGCGTAGGTTAATGTGGTTACTAACGTTGTGTCTCCATCATCTGATGACAAATCACAGAATCTTCTAGGTTGGAAGGGACCTTAAAGATCATCTCGTCCAACCGTCAACCTGACTGACAAAAATAGACACCCACACAACAAACAAGGAGCATCATCACTAAACCAGACCTCCCAGCACTACATCAACCCGTCTTTTGAACACCTCCAGGGATGGGGCCTCAACCACCTCCCTGGGCAGCCCATTCCAATGCCTGAGAACCCTTTCAGTGAAAAAATTTTTCCTAATATCCAGCCTGAACCTCCCCTGGCGTAACTTGAGGCCATTTCCTCTAGTCCTGTTGCCTGGGACTTGGGAGAAGAGACCGACCCCCCCTGGCTACACCCTCCTTTCAGGGAGTTGGAGAGAGCGAGAAGGTCTCCCCTCAGCCTCCTCTTCTCCAGGCTGAATAACCCCAGTTCCCTCAGCCTCTCCTCATAAGACTTATTCTCCAGACCCCTCACCAGCTTTGCTGCCCTTCTCTGGACCCGCTCCAGCCCCTCAATGTCTTTTTTATGGTAGGGAGCCCAAAACTGGACACAGTACTCAAGGTGAGGCCTCACCAGTGCTGAGTACAGGGGGACGATCACCTCTCAGGCCCTACTCTTGGCCACCTGGGCACACTGCTGGCTCCTGTTCAGCCCACAGGCCACCAACACCCCCAGGTCCTTTTCTGCCAGGCAGCTCCAGCCACTCTGCCCCCAGCCTGGAGCGCTGCAGGGGCCCCGTTGGTGGGACCCAAGGGCAGGACTTGGCACTTGGCCTTGTTGAATCTCTTCCCGTTGGTCTTGGCCCATCCATCCAGCCTGTCGAGATCTCTCTGCAAAGTCTCTCTGCCCTCCAGCAGATCAACACTGCCACCCAGCTTGGTGTCGTCTGCGAACTTACTGAGGGTGCACTCGATAAATGTGCTGCGTCTTGTACAGAGTTCCAGTTCCTATAGCTAGGCTGGCTTTGGGAAGTGTCAGCGTCTGTGAGACCCCAAGGATGAGTAAGTAACTCCTTCCCTTCAGAGCTTTAGCTATGTCTTTGTGAGCAGTTCTGCTGAGCTGGCTCAGCTCCTGTGCAGAAGGCTGATTTCCTCTACCACAGCCCTCCCTCTGCCCTTCCAGTCCAAACGCCTCAGGAAGCCACCTGGCTGGCTCTGTCCTGCTGCAGCCTGGTGGAACGAGGGAAGGCACGTGGGCTTGAAGCACATCTAAAAGCCTGTTATGTTTGTTGGAACGACCTCCTCGGTTCCTGAGGAACAAAGCCTTCTCATTATATATGTCTATATGGTCTGCTAATAGTTCTGAAGTTATGAATATTCTAATTGATGTTCTTGGATCTTTTTTTATGGTGGCAAATAAAGACATCACTGGCATCTTTCAGTGTCTAATTTTTGCTCCTTGGCAACCAGCACAGAATATGCTGATGTTTTGCAGCACTGTGCACTCTCCTTGCACTCAGAGGGTACTGGGCTTCTTGTGTCAGTGGGTAGTGTAAAAGCAAGGAGCACAGAAGAATGTAGATCCCAGCTTTGAAACCTCAGCTGATGCTTCCCTCCTGTGCTGTATCATGAACAAAGTTGTTGGTTGTGGCACTGACAATGTTTTTCCTCTGGGTTCTCACTGCAGTCTTAAATGCCTCTTTCCTTTCTCATTTTTCAGCATGTCTCCAGTAATTTTTTGACCTCGTCATCCATTTCTGATCAGTTTTGACACAGGAGTAGAGATCTCAAAGCTCATTTACTTACTCTGGAGGGAAGTTGTAGCTGGCTATAGAAAACAGACTCAAATTAGTATCTCCAGTGAGAGAGAAACTGGGTGTGGGTTCAGCAGTTAACTGGTTTTATTGGACTTGTGGTTGACCGTTGGAATGTTGTAGCTCTGAATCCACCACGCTTTAGGCCACCTCTTAACCAGTGGTAATTTCTGGCTGTCAGAGGGAGCTGAGAGTGCTGCTGACACGGAGGGAGTTCACAAGAGGTTTGTAGAAATTAGAATATTCCATTAGATAAATCCATGGGGATCCTGAGGGTAGCTGGTGATATTGCAAGGAAAGGTTGGAGCAGGTCTCCTAATTTTTCATCGCTTGGAAAACATTAACTTCATTTCTTAGTTAATGAGTGTGAAGGGAAATTGGCTCTTGATTGAGCTGCCTGTCTATATTCATAGCCGTTAACTTCGTGCTGTAGCATCTAAGCTACTTACACAAGCAGCATTACCAAAATAACACAACCTTTAAATTGAAAGCAATAAATACTATTTGTCTTCTATAATGCCACATTTCTTCTTTCCTCATTTTCTGAATTACTTTTGATGAATGCTGCCTTTAAGCAGCCTGTTTGGCTCCTGAATGCCCGTGGATGTGGCTGAGGGCTGAGTGCTGCTGGGACTCTTTGTAAGCCTGCGCTAAACTGCTTGGCCCCGCTCTGTGAAGAGAGATGCTTTCAAAGAACTATTGAATGCATTTGTGTTGCTAATATTTTTTCTGTTACTTGAAATATTTTATTGATTTTTCTTTTCAGTTTTTTGTCAGTTGGAAAGTCGGGAGGTTAACACACAATTGGCATGTGACCTGTAAACGTGTAGGAAATTTCTGGGTGTTCGCTTTGAATTCATTCTCCCCAGATGCAGGACTTCACATTTTTCCTTGGAATCATTAATTAGCACATGGTTTTGGGCTGTTGGCCTTGTTGCCCAGCCTCAGGTTGTGGCTCTTACTTGAGAGGTGTTGTCTGCTGTGGTGGGACCCCCCAGCTGCCTTTGCTTCCATACGTTGCCCTAGGTTATACTCCTCTTAACAGGACATTTTTATCTTGTAATTATGGAATCATAGAATCATCTGGGTTGGAAGGGACCTTCTAGTCTGACCCCCCAGCAGTCAGCAGGGACACCCCCAACTAGACCAGGTTGCCCACGGCCTCGTCGAGCCTCACCTTGAGTATCTCCAGGGATGGGGCCTCAACCACCTCCCTTGGCAATCACAGTGGAATCATAGAATTGCTTGATGGTTGGACTAGATGATCTTAAAGGTCCCTTCCAACCTAGACAATTCTATGATTCTGTGACCTTTAAGATTAGTGAGTCCAGCTGTAAACCCAACACTGCTGAGTTCACCACTAAACCATATCCTTAGTCACTAACTGCATGTGTGTGTCTCACCTAGTGTGAGACTCTCCATCTTTCACCTGTCCTTTCTAGCAGAGCACCACTTCTGAAGGAGTTTACTGGATCCCAACAGAAAGGATAGATGCTTCTGGTTTTTTTTTCATTTTTGCTTTTTCTCCCCTGCCAGACCAGCCTTCTGTTTACTGCTGTCGAGCAGCCAAGCCCAGGGAAGAGCCAGCACTCCCAAATTAGTGGGACTTAGAGACCTGATGGAAAATATTAGTTAGCATTTGTTCTACTAATGATGAACATATTCTGGTTTGCTAGAAAGACCCCATAATGGGGTTGTAGAAATCTGGGAAAGAAGAAAGTATGTTAAATTTTATAGTGAATGTTAATGTTTAAGGGCAGAGTAGAAACTGACAGCGCAACTGTTAAGATTTCACAGAATGCTGTGGGGTTGGAAGGGACCTCTGGAGATCATCTAGTCCAACCCCCTGCCAGAGCAGGTCCTCCCAGAGCAGGTCCCACAGGAACATGTCCAGGTGGGTTTGAATGTCTCCAGAGAAGGGGACTCCACACCCTCCCTGGGCAGCCTCTTCCAGGGCTCTGCCACCCTCACAGCAAATAAGTTCCTCCTCATCTTGAGATGGAACTTCTTATGTTCAAGTCTGTGCCCATTTCCTCTTGTCCTGTACCTGGGCACCACGGAAAAAAGACTGGCCCCATCCTCCTGACACCCACCCTTGAAGTATTTATAGGCCTTGATCAGATCCCCCCTCAGCCTTCTCTTCTCCAGACCAAAAAGCCCCAAGTCCCTCAGCATTTGGGCCTAACAAGGTCTTCACACAGACTATGACCAAACCCAGGCAGCTCCTGATGGCTAGAGGTGATGGAGGGTGTGCCACAGGGCCAAACTCAGGGAAAAATTTGTTCCAGAAAGGTGCCGAGCCTGCTGCACTGCTCTGACCTGCTGTTTTGTTATTTACCTTTTAAAAAGTATATAAAGTATATAAAAAGTATATAAAACTTCCTGAAATTCTGAAAAGAAAGCTTGCTAAGAATTGTTTTAATAATAACTGTGGTGCTTGTAGTGTTTGGCCGGGCTGATAGAACACTTTTTCTCTTCTTAATGTTGCAGTGAAATACAAGATTCAAGGAAATGTGCTAATAAATAAATCGGGTTTTCTCTTGGTCTTTGTCCGTAAAGATAGCACTTTTTCCGTGTAGGTATGCAAATGATTTAATTGTGGGAAGCATTAATAATCAATATACTTTTTTCACATGCGGCGAAATGTATCTTCATTCAGAAACTCAGAATTTAAAGTCACTTCTCTCAGCTGATGGATTTCTCTTTTTTCATCCTTTCAGTAAGTTACTTTGCCCGTGACAATTTATATTTTTTCTCATAAAGAGGATCTGTGTTAAAATAGCTGATCTTTTTTGTCGCTAATTAGTGTGAAACAGATAATGGAATATGTTACTGCTGTGTTGAAAGTGGGAGTAAAAGGAGAAAAAGAATTGTGATTCTGAACAGCTGACATTTTTATCTAGCACAGGGAAAGAAATCCCTTTATATCAGTAATAATACAGTGGTATATGTTTTGAAGGTATATTCCTGCCATGTGATAATTTTTGGAATGTAGCATTTATTATTGCATAAAAACTTTTCTCCCTTCTACCAGTAAAATTTTATGTTCTGAACTGTCAAACAAAATACTGCTCCGGTTGCATTATTTTAAGAATGATGATGTAACCGGAGTATTTTTTACTACACCCCAGAAGAGATATTTTCTTTAAAAGGACAGATACCTTGTGTATAACCCCCTCTTCCCCCAAGTAACGGCTTATATCGCCTGAAGGCTGTGCCTGGGGAGAGAAACACAACTTGATGTGACTGGTGCTTTACTGAGCGAGGGACCAGGGAGGAGCAGTGGTTGTTGATCCCATTTTGTACCAACAGAAATCTCCTTTGGTGTGTGAGAGGCAGAGACGGACCTATTCTTAAGTGAGGAAGCAAAAATCAGTAGTTGTAACATCATTTGGGAAAGCTTTTAGTTTCTTCTCACTTAAGGCAATCTTTCTGTTCTCTGTAGCTGGTGACGTTAAAGCTGGAGGGCTGCTTTGCTTTCTAGCCCAGAATTCATATGAAGGGTTGTGAGCTGGGTTCCAACTTTTCTGTCAATTAATTCGTGTTGGATATTAACTTAAAAACCCTCCAATTTGTTCATAAACATACACACCCTTTTTAAGGCTGGGCTGCTTCCTGCATTCCCACGTTGAGGTAGAGAAGAAAGGCCAGTGTTCCCTGCATGTGAGGGAGACTTTCACCTTGCCACAGAACACATCTCCCATTGAGGATGCTCCATCATGAGAACTGTGAAATGTGTTTAACCCAAGGGAGATGAGGTTTTCAGTCATGATAAAATCTGTTCATAAACATACACACTCTTCTTAAGGCTGGGCTGCTTCCCACATTCCCATGTTAAGGTACAGAAGAAAGGCCAGTGTTCCCTGCATGTAAGGTGAGGCAGCCTTTCACCTTGCCACAAAACACATCTCCATTGAGGATGCTCCATCAGGAGAACTTTGAAATGTGCTTAACCCAAGGGAGATGAGGTTTTCAGTTATGATAAAATATAGGTAGGGTTCTTGAAAGTCTTGTGGACTTTGTTCATGTTTTTCTGACTTAATGATTAGGTAAATGCCAGTAAATGCTGGTACGTGCTGGTCCAGCTCTGGTGCCACAGTGGAAGACAAGCCTGGCTGTTGTGCTGTCTGAAGCACTCCGTGGGTCACAGAATCTTCTAGGTTGGAAGGGACCTTAAAGATCATCTTGTCCAACTGTCAACCTAATGTTGACAAAAATAAACACCCACACAACAAACAAAAAGTAACACCATCACTAGACCACGTCTCCCAGCACTACATCAACCCGTCTTTTGAACACCTCCAGGGATGGTGCCTCAACCACCTCCCTGGGCAGCCCATTCCAATGGCTGAGAACCTTTTTGGTGAAACAATTTTTCCTAATATCCAGCCTGAACCTCCCCTGGTGCAACTTGAGGCCATTTCCTCTAGTCCTGTCACCTGGGACTTGGGAGAAGAGACCGACCCCCCCTGGCTACACCCTCCTTTCAGGGAGTTGGAGAGAGCAATAAGGTCTCCCCTCAGCCTCCTCTTCTCCAGGCTGAACACCCCCAGCTCCCTCAGCCTCTCCTCACAAGACTTGTGCTCCAGACCCCTCACCAGCTCCGTTGCCCTTCTCTGGACCCGCTCCAGCCCCTCAATGTCTTTTTTGTGGTGAGGGGCCCAAAACTGGACACAGCCCTCGAGGTGGGGCCTCACCAGTGCCCAGTACAGGGGGACCATCACTGCCCTAGTCCTAGTAGCCACACTGTTCCTGATACAGGCCAGGATGCTGCTGGTCTTCTTGGCCACCTGGGCACACTGCTGGCTCATGTTCAGCCCACAGTCGACCAACACCCCCAGGTCCTTTTCTGCCAGGCAGCTCCAGCCACTCTGCCCCCAGCCTGGAGCGCTGCAGGGGCCCCCTTGGTGGGACCCAAGGGCAGGACCCGGCACTTGGCCTTCTTGAACCTCATCCCATTGGCCTTGGGCCATCCATCCAGCCTGTCCAGATCCCTCTGCAAAGCCTCTCTGCCCTCCAGCAGGTCGACACTCCCATCCAGCTTAGAGTCCTCCCTATTTGGTTAATTGCTATCCCTGCCACACAGGCACTGGATGACACTGCCTCCGGAGAGCGAGGGGACAGGCACAGTTTGGTCTTGTCTGCTGCTGCCTTCTCCAGGAAAGCAGTGAAGTGACTGGATTTTCAGGAGGGTATGTTCTGTGAGGTGCTTTTAGAGCCTCCTGTCAATGCACCGCTCTCCTTTCTCTGGAATCACTCAAGCCTGGGATGAGGTTATGGTAGGCCACTGGACCAAGTGTGTTTAATTTCCCTTATCTTTCCAAGCCATCCGAAGTCAATTTCTCCTTTAATGTTAATTAGAAGAGAAACGTCCTGTAAACAAACCAGTTTGATTAACCTATTTATGGGTTGTTTTCATGTGCTAATGAGGTGTGAGTGTGCAGTTAGGCCTTCAGTGTGTGAGGGTAGCAGAAACTCAAACCTGGGCTTCAGAGCAGTTGTTCTGTGAGCAACCTCTGGATCATTTATGTTAGAAATCTGTGCTGAGGCTCAGAATTCACTTCTGTGGAGCTGGCGCTGTGATGATACTCTGCTTTCGAGATGTTTTCTTACCAATTTTGTCTAATAGCACGTTCCACGAGGCCAAAAGTTGTCTGCTAAGAGATGAGATGGACTGATGTTTCATTGATCTGCTGCTAGAAGTTAGAGAATTTTTTTTTCTTCATCACTTCTGTATTTTTTCCCTGCAGGATCTTGTTGACAAGAGCTACAGAGCTTAGGCTTCTTCTTGAGGGTCTTCCTGATGAGCTGCTGCTTTGAATGATTGCCTTAGCTAAACTAGAAACAGGTTCTGTATAATAGCATCTGTGCTGCTGCTTTTGGACTCCTCAGCTGATCTCTCTCTAAATTTGAGGTGCCCTTTGACAGAATTTCATCATGGTGTGCACACCGAAAAGTCCAGAGGGATTTTTGTGAGTGTCACGGTGCCCTCTGTGACTGCTGCGGGCTTGGTCAACCCTGCAAGTCTTGAAAGTCTTAATTGGCTGACGGAAGCCAACATCCCTCTTGGTGCATCATCTTTCAGATCTACCAGGTATGAGTTAAAATACTGATGTAATAAGTAATACGTTTGCCAAATAGCAACAAAAGAAAGAGACAGAATTTTTGATGGCCCGGAGAACTGGGAAGCAGTGACATGCAAAGAGGGTGAGATGGAGAGTCCCTCTTTCAGAAGCCAAGAGGGGGAGAGTAGTGAGATACACTTTGAATCCATGGTAGGGTAAAAAAAAGAGGGATGGGGAATGAGCAGGCCACCCTTTGTCTCTGGTGTCAAGCAAAGCACATAGAGCTTTTCTGTGCTCCCTGATCATCGCTTTTGTTTCTCGCTGTACTTGCTGGGCTCTTACCCTTCTCAGAAAAAAAGCTGAAGGAATCTACAAGGATAACCTAAAAGTATTCTTTTCGAGCAGAAGAATACTTGAATAGTCTAAATAGCTGAAGAGAACTATGTATTATAAAAAGAATGTGGGTTGGTTTTGTTTTTTTAATTGTGGTGACTCAATGGCAAACTGCTGTTAAAATTGAAGAGCTGAAATGCGGGTGAGTTGCCAGACAGCATGATGCTGTGAGGTGTTACCTAGATACTGAATTGGACTGATCATCTCAAAAACGAGGAGTTATTTGAGCATGTAATCTCCAGGTCTCTTGTGGCTCCGCCTGAGCACCATTTGCTGGCTATGTAAGGCTACCTAGTGTCACAGAAACCTGTGGTGGTGGTTGGGAATTTTTTTTTAGTGAGCAACATTCTTCATAATCTTGCGGGTTGGTATTTCCCTGGTTTAATAACATGAGGAAAGATGGGGGATTGTACCTGTCTTCGTTGGTGTTTAACACAGCGGCTGATGAGTTGCCCCCGTGTGCCTTTCCCATGCTCAGACACGCCAAGGACATTTTTATGCAAAAACTGACTGGTGTGGGGCCTCCCCAGTGCCCAGCACAGGGGGACCATCACCTCCCGAGTCCTCCTCCCCACGCTGTTCCTGACACAGGCCAGGATGCTGGTGGCCTTCTTGGCCACCTGGGCACACTGCTGGCTCCTGTTCAGCCCACAGGCCACCAACACCCCCAGGGCCTTTTCTGCCAGGCAGCTCCAGCCACTCTGCCCCCAGCCTGGAGCGCTGCAGGGGCCCCGTTGGTGGGACCCAAGGGCAGGACCCGGCACTTGGCCTTCCTGAACCTCATCCCATTGGCCTCAGCCCATCCATCCAGCCTGATCAGATCCCTCTGCAAAGCCTCTCTGCCCTCCAGCAGGTCGACACTCCCACCCAGCTTAGAGTCCTCCCTATTTGATTAGTTGCTAGCCCTGCCACACAGGCACCGGGTGACACTGCCTCCGGAGAGCGAGGGGACAGGCACAGTTTGGTCTTGTCTGCTGCTGCCTTCTCCAGGAAAGCAGTGAAGTGACTGGATTTTCAGGAGGGTATGTTCTGTGAGGTGCTTTTAGAGCCTCCTGTCAATGCACTGCTCTCCTTTCTCTGGAACCGCTCAAGCCTGGGATGAGGTTATGGTAGGCCACTGCACCAAATGTGTTTAATTTCCCTTATCTTTCCAAGCCATCCGAAGTCAATTTCTCCTTTAATGTTAATTAGAAGAGAAACGTCCTGTAAACAAACCAGTTTGATTAACCTATTTATGGGTTGTTTTCATGTGCTAATGAGGTGTGAGTGTGCAGTTAGGCCTTCAGTGTGTGAGGGTAGCAGAAACTCAAACCTGGGCTTCAGAGCAGTTGTTCTGTGAGCAACCTCTGGATCATTTATGTTAGAAATCTGTGCTGAGGCTCAGAATTCACTTCTGTGGAGCTGGCGCTGTGATGATACTCTGCTTTCGAGATGTTTTCTTACCAATTTTGTCTAATAGCACGTTCCACGAGGCCAAAAGTTGTCTGCTAAGAGATGAGATGGACTGATGTTTCATTGATCTGCTGCTAGAAGTTAGAGAATTTTTTTTTCTTCATCACTTCTGTATTTTTTCCCTGCAGGATCTTGTTGACAAGAGCTACAGAGCTTAGGCTTCTTCTTGAGGGTCTTCCTGATGAGCTGCTGCTTTGAATGATTGCCTTAGCTAAACTAGAAACAGGTTCTGTATAATAGCATCTGTGCTGCTGCTTTTGGACTCCTCAGCTGATCTCTCTCTAAATTTGAGGTGCCCTTTGACAGAATTTCATCATGGTGTGCACACCGAAAAGTCCAGAGGGATTTTTGTGAGTGTCACGGTGCCCTGTGTGACTGCTGCAGGCTTGGTCAACCCTGCAAGTCTTGGAAGTCTTAATTGGCTGATATGATACTCTGCTTTCGAGATGTTTTCTTACCAATTTTGTCTAATAGCACGTTCCACGAGGCCAAAAGTTGTCTGCTAAGAGATGAGATGGACTGATGTTTCATTGATCTGCTGCTAGAAGTTAGAGAATTTTTTTTTCTTCATCACTTCTGTATTTTTTCCCTGCAGGATCTTGTTGACAAGAGCTACAGAGCTTAGGCTTCTTCTTGAGGGTCTTCCTGATGAGCTGCTGCTTTGAATGATTGCCTTAGCTAAACTAGAAACAGGTTCTGTATAATAGCATCTGTGCTGCTGCTTTTGGACTCCTCAGCTGATCTCTCTCTAAATTTGAGGTGCCCTTTGACAGAATTTCATCATGGTGTGCACACCGAAAAGTCCAGAGGGATTTTTGTGAGTGTCACGGTGCCCTCTGTGACTGCTGCGGGCTTGGTCAACCCTGCAAGTCTTGAAAGTCTTAATTGGCTGACGGAAGCCAACATCCCTCTTGGTGCATCATCTTTCAGATCTACCAGGTATGAGTTAAAATACTGATGTAATAAGTAATACGTTTGCCAAATAGCAACAAAAGAAAGAGACAGAATTTTTGATGGCCCGGAGAACTGGGAAGCAGTGACATGCAAAGAGGGTGAGATGGAGAGTCCCTCTTTCAGAAGCCAAGAGGGGGAGAGTAGTGAGATACACTTTGAATCCATGGTAGGGTAAAAAAAAGAGGGATGGGGAATGAGCAGGCCACCCTTTGTCTCTGGTGTCAAGCAAAGCACATAGAGCTTTTCTGTGCTCCCTGATCATCGCTTTTGTTTCTCGCTGTACTTGCTGGGCTCTTACCCTTCTCAGAAAAAAAGCTGAAGGAATCTACAAGGATAACCTAAAAGTATTCTTTTCGAGCAGAAGAATACTTGAATAGTCTAAATAGCTGAAGAGAACTATGTATTATAAAAAGAATGTGGGTTGGTTTTGTTTTTTTAATTGTGGTGACTCAATGGCAAACTGCTGTTAAAATTGAAGAGCTGAAATGCGGGTGAGTTGCCAGACAGCATGATGCTGTGAGGTGTTACCTAGATACTGAATTGGACTGATCATCTCAAAAACGAGGAGTTATTTGAGCATGTAATCTCCAGGTCTCTTGTGGCTCCGCCTGAGCACCATTTGCTGGCTATGTAAGGCTACCTAGTGTCACAGAAACCTGTGGTGGTGGTTGGGAATTTTTTTTTAGTGAGCAACATTCTTCATAATCTTGCGGGTTGGTATTTCCCTGGTTTAATAACATGAGGAAAGATGGGGGATTGTACCTGTCTTCGTTGGTGTTTAACACAGCGGCTGATGAGTTGCCCCCGTGTGCCTTTCCCATGCTCAGACACGCCAAGGACATTTTTATGCAAAAACTGACTGGTTGTGCACTACTCCATATAATCTTTTTGAGTTCAGTGACTCTCAGATCTGCCAGCAAAGCTGTTAAGTAAATCCTAGATTTTTTCAGTACTTGAAATATGTCATAAAACTGTTCTCTTACGATAAAGACTTCTTTTTTCCTCCTATTTCTTTCTTGAGCTGTCTGTTTTTATCTGTTTTAGGAAGATAACCGTCTTTACTTTCTTGTAGCAGAACTGGATTTTCTGGATTACATTAGTTTCCATTGTTAAGTCCTAGACTTATCTGAGAATGTCTCCGTATTTCTTGCAAGCTCTCCATACCCAATATAATTTCCAGTAATTTGAAAGAATGAGCTATTGGCAAAGCTGTGTTACGGTGTGGTTTTTTAATGCCTCTTCTATGGAACAATTTAGAAACTCTACCTGGCCAAGTTTAGCTGTAGTGGCATGAAGTGCTTTTAGGATTTTCATGTCTGAATTCCAAATATCTCTTACTGAAATGTTTACAAGCTTTTTAGGAACACTTGTTACCTGGAGCATGGCTCCTTTGACTGCCTTGAAAAGCACGTAATGATGAAAACAGTGTGCCTGTGTTTCTAATGCTGTTTTAGAATACCACTTTGAAATTCTTTTCTTTCAAGACAGCTTGCTACCACTGAAATGCAACAAACGAGTTAATGCTTATGAAAAACATTTTTCCTCTCCTGAAAGTGAAGCACATAAACTTTCTATTAAATACCCTATGAAATCAAAATAATGAGGCGACAAAGGCATGTGAGAGATTCTTAAGTTGTTAAAATCAGTATTTAGGTCCCCAGTAAAATATAATTGTTCCTGTTTTACATCTTTTTTTATGTAAAGTGATTCAGGTATTTTTTTTTCCATTTTCTTTCTCCATCTGTAAATCCAGGGTGTTGTTTTCTTTTTACTCGGCAGAGTTGCATTTATATTCCTCCTTTGGCATATGGAAGTGTGGGGTTTGTATCCTTTGTTTTTGTAAACTGGCTCTGTCTGCGCTGGGAAACCTCACCCTGCCTACTATCTCAGGAATGAGTTATTATAGGGACTTTGTTCTAAAAGCATTTTACAAACTCTATGTAGCAGAGATTCTCACAAATGTGCCTGCAGGCAACAAAGGTTCTAGAAATTAGTACCACATCCTAAAAGGAATACAAGCCCTGAATATGCTACCTTTTTTTTTTTTTAAAATATGTTGTGACACACTTTGTTCTTGGTGCTGTGTCCTTGAACCATGCAATACTAGGTCTCAGTGCTGTTTCTTCACACTTTTCCAGTTTAGGGCTTTTTCCCTGCTCGTATGGTAATGCGATGACTTCACTGAGTAAAGTTTCATGCTCCACAGCTGCCTCTGGATGCTCCCACAGCTTCCATCAGAGCTGAAGCAGGCTTTAGCTAGACTTTCCTCAATGGCTGCTCTGGGTAGGATCTAACCAGAGCCCATTCCCTCTTCCTGAGTGTTTTATTGCCTCATCTATCTGGCTGTTGGAGTCCTTGTCTTTACGTGAGAGAGGCTCAGACTGCTGCTCCAAGGTCTTTCAGTGCGTCCGTTGTCAGGGAGGTGACTGTGAGATTCCCACCTTGTCTTCTGGCAGCGATTCAGAACATTTACTTTCCTCTAGAAGGTCAGTGCTTCATGCTTGAAACTGTTTTGATCTGTGCTGGCGTTGGGCACACGTGCTTCTGTGGAAGCTCCTGATGTATCCCATACACAAATCCAGTCAGGCTGTGCATTCATTAACAGCCACCCCAAACATGAGCATCTGTGTCGGACAGCATCTAAATAGCCTTCCTCTTTTTTGAGAATTATCTGTGTTTTATTTATTATTATCCACATTATTCAATCGTGCTTTCAGCGTGAAGGGTCTTTTCCCTGGGTTTTGCTTTCAGATAATCCCTGTGGCTGCCAGCTGCAATATCAGGTGTTGGAGGGGATGAGGGTACCCGTCTGGAGATCACCACCCCGCACCCCCAGAAAATGGGGCTGTTCTCCATCTTGAGAGACAATGTGACTTCACCATCCAGGATGGCCCAGCACTGCTGGGTCTGGTGGTGGGTAATTCAGATCATCACCAAACACCAGCCTGTCAGTGCCTCACGGGGATAAGGAGGCAGAAATCTGGGAGGGGACTACAATTGCCCCATATTGCACAGCGAAACCCATCTTAAAAATAAGACAAAAGAGAGAGAAAATCCAGAAGCAGCTTACAGCTGGGTGTAATCAGACAGTCCAGGCAAGTTGCTTACACTGAAGAGGGAAAATAATATAGGTAATTCAATACATGTTTGCCAAGTGAACACGTCCCCCCATCACATCTGGGAGCTGATGGATCTATTCAGTAATCTAGTGAGCACACTAGTGTCTCCTCTCTGTTTGTTCTTTTATTACCTACATCCATTTTTTTTCTCCTCTTATTATCTGTTGCTGCATGTTCAGTCTTCCATCACTAGGACTTTGCTGCTGAAATAAATCCCAGCCTTTGCCACGACCAGCGGAGTTTTCTTTGTGTGGGACAATTGCAGGAGGTGACTTAGAAACTAAAGTTATATTCAGATTTTAAGAAAATGTACAGCATTGAAGGAATTTCCAAGGTATGCAAGGAGTGTATTCCACTCTGCCTCCCTGCATAACCTGCAGTCTTAGAGTCAGCAGATTCTAAGGTGGAAAAACCTGGCACAGAGAGTGGGACGGTGTGAAGAGACTGCGGCCAAACTCTGTGCATCAGCGCAGGGAGCGGGAGCTCATGGTACTAGAGATACTGAAAAGCTGCAGAGTTGTTTCCCTGAGCCAACAGTTTCTTATTTTTTGTAAAAACCCCGCCCTTAGGTTGAACCTTGCTCATTATAATGTCATTATAATACCAAAACACACCTCCATCCTAAAAGCTACCCACCTCCAAGGTGCGACCACCCCTCCCTGAGTCTGCGCTCTGAGTTTTTGATAGTTTATACTTTTAAACGCAAAGTGAGGAAATTTTACACCACTCATAACAAAGGTAGGTATGATTAGAGTCACTCAAGCTCCACTTGAAAGGTATACCCACCTCCAAGGTGCGACCACCCCTCCCTGAGTCTGCGCTCTGAGTTTTTGATAGTTTATACTTTTAAATGGAAAGTGAAGAAATTTCACACCGCTCATGACAAAAGTAGGTATGATCAGAGTCACTCAAGCTCCACCTGAAAGGTAAAAAAAAATAGTATAAAGATTGCTTAAGAATGGAGAGATGTTGGGGAAGATACCATTGCAGACAGGTTGGGATGACACCATCACAGACTATTGCTGACTTCTGGGAGCAGCCGAGGGGCTGCCATAGGGACACCTCTTGGTGAGATCCCAACACTCCGGAGAGTAGCAGTACTGAGTGCTTCTCTGGGGAACTTAGAAATCTCTCTCTAGAGTTGTTTTATGCTGCTGTATTACTGCATATGCTTTGCAGACAGTGCATTGTCACATGCTGCTGTATTACTGCATATGCTTTGCAGGCAGTGCATTGTCACCAGCAATCCAAAAGAACCTGCGATTCTGTTGCTTCAGTAAACTGTACTGTTCATTAATCTAGCCATGAGAGTTCTCCTTAAACGTGACCAGACTCCTTACATCTGGCCATGCTAGTTCATGGAATGCAACTAGACCGAAGGTGTGTCATGATGTTGTGCATCTGTAATCATGGTATCCCAAAATATTGGACATGACCAGACCTGTGGTGCCAAATTGGGCATCACTCACGGCCACCGCCGGCCCCTCTGGTATCTGAGGACAAGCTGGAACACGAGGGGGTTTGTTTTCTGCCAAATTCCTTTCCCCTTTAAGGCAACACCTTGCTTGAAGTGCTGTAAGCTAAGAAGTTGTCATAAATAGAGTTCTAGGATGCAGTGCTGGGCTGTGTGTCTTTCTCCCGGGAGGATGCGGAGTATGAGGCTCGTGGTGTGCACAGCCCCAAGGAAAGCTCTGCCTGTTGGGAGCGCAGCCCCAAGGAAAGCTCTGCCTGTTGGGAGTGCCTGTTCTGAATTTCACTGAATGTTTAGAGTTGGAAGGGACCACAGAGATCATCTAGTCCAACTCCCCTGCTGAAGCAGGATTGCCCAGAGCTTGTCAGAGCATGTTACTCAGGAGCATCCAGGTGGGGCTTGAAAATCTCCAGAGAAGGGGACTCCACACCCTCCCTGGGCAGCCTCTTCCAGGGCTCTGCCACCCTCACCCCAAAGAAGTTCTTCCTCAGATTTGAGTGGAACCCTTTATGTTCCAACTTGTGCCCGTTGCCCCTCGTCCTGTCACTGGGAACCACTGAAAAGAGTCCAGCTCCCTCCTCCTTCAACCCCCCCTTTAGATCCTTGTCAGCATTCATAAGGTCTCCCCTCAGCCTTCTCTTCTCCAGACTAAAGAGTCCCAGCTCTCTCAGTCTTTCTTCATCAGGGAGACGCTCCAATCCTTGAATCATCTTTGTAGCCCTTCACTGGACTCTTTCCAGTAGTTCCCTGTCCCTCTTGAACTGGGGAGCCCAGAACTGGATGCAGGATTCCTGTGTATCAGTTCTGCCTGTGTGGCTGCGGTGCAGCTCCAGTTCCAAAGCAAAAGTGAAGTCCAGTAAGATCTTTCATTCAGCTCATGATGTGATATCGTGAAAAATGATGCTCTTGGAACTTTCTCGTTTCATTTTGTCAGTTTAAAAAAATAATTAGTGTCTTTACTGTTGTCCTGAGCATAGGAATAAATTGCAAAATAAATGCAACTTGTGGTTATTATGTTGTTGCTCTGTATATGTTCCTTGTTTACCAATTATATCTTACCTCTAGGGTAATCAGCTTTAAATATCCACCAATAATGTGTACGTCAAATGGTACTTATCCTAGAAGTACACCCAAGTAATCTATGCACATACATTAGGAGTATGCCAAAGTGTTTACTTAGATTTTTTAATGCGATGTTCTGTATAATTTTCCCATAGATTAGATACTGCAGGAAGTTTGCATGTATTTTTCTCCTAAAAGCTACATTCAGTAATAATGGGTAGTATTTATAGCAGTTGTGATGAATTAGAAAACTGATTGGGTGAACTACTTGATTGCTGCTCATTTAGTAGTTACGCTTCTGCCAGATACCTCGGTGAAGTTTTGCATGGGCTTTGGTGTGTTTGAACCTGCCCACACCAGCTGGGAGCAGCTGAGGACAATGAGAACGGCCGAGGCAGTGGGGAAGTCACAGGAATGTTTGCAGCACATGCAGCTTCAGTCAGCAGGAGATATTAGCTGTTTATAGATATCTTGGCAGCCTTGTGTGCTCCAAATAGTTGTGTGTTGGCTTTAAGCACGGAAAAGCACAACGATTGTACCGCTCCACCAGCAGCAGGCAGTTCAGGGACGGAGGTGCAGTCCCCTGAGTACCTTCTCGATGGTAGAACTCAAAATCTTTAAGATCCTGAAGTGTCTACAGATGTTATTCCTCTTCTTTCTCTTGTCACGCCAGCAGCGAGATGGCTTTTATCTCTTGTCCCAGGTGTGGCACAGATCTCGATTCCTGGAGGAACTGTTTCTCAAAGTATTTGGTGTCCTGGCTTGGATTAGAAATAGTGTGACCAGCAGAAGCAGGGAGGTGATTGTCCCCCTGTGCTCAGCTCTGGGAAGGCCACACCTGGAGTGTTGTGTCCAGTTTTGGGCACCTCAACACAAGAGAGATCTGGAGGTGCTGGAGGGGGTGCAGAGGAGGGCAACGGAGCTGGTGAAGGGCCTGGAGAACAAATCGTATGAAGAGCAATTGAAGGAACTGGGACTGTTTAGTTTGAGGAAGAGGAGGGTGAGGGGAGACCTCATCACTCTCTACAACTACGTGAAAGGACACTGTAGAGAGGTTGGGGCTGGTCTCTTCTCACAGGTAATTAGTGATAGAACAAGAGGGAATGGCTTCAAGCTCCAACAGGGGAGGTTTAGGCTGGATGTGAGGAAAGAATTTTTCACAGAAAGAGTGGTCGGGCATTGGAACAGGCTGCCCAGGGAGGGGGGGGAGTCCCCATCCCTGGCTGTGTTTAAGAGCTGTTTAGATGTGGTGTTGGGGGATATGGTGTAGGGGAGGACTTTGTAGAGTAGGGGAGATGGTTGGACTCGATGATCCCAGGTGTCTTTTCCAATCTAAATGATTCTGTGATTCTATTCAATATTTTTTCCAACCTGAATGATTCTATGATTCTGTTCAATATCTGCTCACTTCATGGAGCGTACCTAAGTAGGCAGTGGATGTTTTAAGATCTTGTGTGAAGGAAGCAGCTAAGTCTCCTCATCCTTCTTTCAAGATTAGGTCCTTTGGGCCATTTCAGGGACTGGTTTTGAAGATTCTCTTCACAAGAAGGACATTTAAATTTTCATTACTGTGACATCTGAGATTGTCTTTGACTCTTCTTGTCATTAAACAACAAGCTTGGCAAGCATTTTGTGGTGTCTTTGGGATATTTTTGAGCACGGTAAAGTAGGCAATGTAAAACATCTCAAGAAAATAAATGTTTGCATGTTCTCCTGGAAGGAGTATGAAGCTTGTGAAGTGTCATGGAGTAGTATTTCCATTATGTCAAACTGCTCAGAATTGCATTTATTCTGATGTGCCTAGCACAGTGGAGTTATTCTTACATGCCAAAAATACATTGTGTTCCTGTACCTGATCTGTAGAAGGAAGAAGATCCCCTCATGAATATTAAGGGAATGTTGTCTTTCTTGCTTTTACTGATGTGCCATATAATCTCTATTTGCACAAAGCACAATGGACAAAGTCATTGTTATATCAACAGAGTTTGTAAACACATTTAACCAGACAGTTGACTCGGGTTTGTGGTGGGTTTCCATTGCTGCAGTTGTAGTGCACTCGGAGTGCAGGTGAATCCAGTCTGGCTTCTTTCTCTTAGTTGCAAAACCTGGAAAAACAGAAAAAAATAATAGCCAACATTTTTGCCTTGGTGTGTTTGTTGTTTTTTTTTCTTTAAAAGGTGATCTTTCTTAGTTGTACATTTCTTTTTTTTGTCTCTAAACCCATTAGGAACAGCTCACTGGTCACTTTACTTACTAAGCTATGGATGGTTCATGACCACTGGTGGTGGGAGCATCCCTCCTCCTGCTTTTTCTAGAGCCACACGGAGTTTTACACCGTGCACACTGCTGTGATTTCTCATGCTGTTACTGTGGCACTTGGATCTAGGTGTAGGTACCCTTAGGCTGAAGTGCAATTAATTTTAGTTCTTTATATAGACTATTAATAATGTTTGCTGTGTCAAAACTGTGCTGATACTGGTACTGCACAGCACATGGAGCGAGTGTGCCTGCTGCCAGGTTGCCTATCACAGGTTGGATCTTGGAAGCCCTGGGAGGCAGCCAGATAAAGTAGATGGGCTTTTATGTATTTGCACGAGAAAGGAGCAAATGCTTGTTGCTGGGTCAGCTAATCCCACTGAGCAGAAGTCAGGCCCACATGATGCCAGGGTGCGTACATCTGTCCCTGAGAGAAGTCTGATGTGAAGAGAGAACCTGGTATGAGGTGTCCTTCTCCACTTTACTGGCATAATTTTTTTTTTTTTTTTTCACACTGTGCCACACTGGTGCTGAGTTGGAGGATTTTTGAATGCAAGATCGTCTGTTGGTTCTGAGAAGGGGAAAAAAGAATTCTTTGTTAGCCCTTAACGAAGCTTTCATAGGAAAGAGTATTTAATAATGTCAATGAAGTTGGGACTGCAAGGAAGAAGGCTTTTTATTTAATAATGTCAATGAAGTTGGGACTGCGAGGAAGAAGGCTTTTAACAGACTGAGAGCATTGGTGTTGTTCAGCCTGGAGAAAAGAAGCCTCCAGGGATATATATATATATATTTATATAATGGCCTTCCAGTCCCTGAAGGGGCTACAGGAGAGATGGGGAGGGACTCTTTATCAAGGAATGTAGTAATAGAACAAGGGGTAATGGGTTTAAACTGAAAGAGGGGAGATTTAGATTAGATACTAGAAAGAACTTCTTTGGTGTGAGGGTGGTGAGAGCCTGGCCCAGGTTGCCCAGAGAAGCTGTGGCTGCCCCATCCCTGGAGGGGTTCAAGGCCAGGCTGGAGGGGGCTTGGAGCAACCTGGTCTGGTGGGAGGTGTCCCTGCCCAGGGCAGGGGGTTGGAACTCAATGATCTTGAAGGTCCCTTCCAACTCTAACCATTCTATGATTCTATGAGAAAAGGATGAGAAATACATGCCTACTTTTGTTTCTTAGATTATATTTATGGTTTTATGTTGTTAATCAAAATAACGCGGCACAACTTCTCGGTCATGCTCTGTGTTAGTCCCTAGCCCTGCAGAAGTGGCTGGCTGTCACGGTCACCAGGGCAGATAGCATCCTCAGGAAGTGCTGCTGAAGTGCTGTACAGATGTCCTCCCTTAACCTCATCCCTCTTGGTAGCAAAGCAAATAATCCAATTAGGTTCCTTGGCTCTGTCTGATGTTGATCACAGGCTGCCTGCAAACCACTGAGACCTTTGGTTACCATCAGTGATGGCAGCTCGACATCGTCAGCAACTGGTTGCTTCATGGGTAACAAATTGTTCAGTGTTTACTCTAGGAAGGCTGCCCAAGGCTGTTGAGCATCTTTAGGATATGGTTCTTGATTGAAGAATGAATAATTCAAAATTCCTACCTAGTTTTGGTGTCCGAAGAAAAAAGAGAAAAGGATAAAAATTAAAAACCAAGGGTGCATTAAAAATGAGCAGATGCTGGCATTTCTTTGATTTTTTAGTGAAAAGCGTGTGTAAGAGAAAAGGATAAAAATTAAAAACCAAGGGTCCATTAAAAATGAGCAGATGCTGTCATTTCTTTGATTTTTAGTGAAAAGCGTGTGTAGAAGTTTCCTTTGGCAGTTATTTTTAGGATGCTGCTTAATTGATTGATTCTGTTGTAGTGGAAAACCAGTGATTAGTGAGAATGTACTCTAAAAAAAAAAAAGTTGGTGAAAAAGTCTAGTGAAAGTTGTTTGACTCCGGATGGGTTCAGTTGTAAGAGTGAAAGCAGAGTTACAATTCACTTTTTGCTTATTTGCCAAATAGCATTGACATAATGTTAAGTAGCAGATAAAGTCAACACAAGATGAAATTTATGCTCTTGTCCGGAACGCTGCGGAAATAGCAGCTGCCTGCTCTTGTTATTAAGTCCTGGATTAGTGAAAAGGCCACACAATAACAGTTTCAGGAAGGAAAACAAAATTGAAGTTCTCTGGAGAAGTGAGCGTGCTAATGGGTATTATGGGGTATCTCTGCTTGATGTCCGTGTGGGAATTGGATGGTAGTGGTTGGAATTGGAGGAGTGAAGGGTTATAACAGTGACACAAACTGTCACTTAGGGGAGAAAATAACTAAAATATGCATTTAAAAATCCTATCGTAGCTTTCATAAAAACAATGTGACACAGTGGTTAATGGATTTTTTAATACGATGAAACCATAACAGATTATTTATGTCCGTTCCTATATCGAACTATTTGCAGGAACCACAATAAAACAAAGAAACAGGGATTCGTCGTACGTAATGCTGTATATATTTATAATATTTATCTCACAACATTCTTACATGGTTTGGGTTTGGATTTTTTTAGTCTCAAAACTTTAATTTTCCTCAGCAATTCCTGAATTTGTGCTGGACAGCTGTAGGATATAGTGCTGTGTTAGTTTGACTTAGTGCTTCTGTTACCATCAGTTAATGAGGAGATAATGAGATTAAAATACCCTTTCTTGTTAATTTAAAAGGATTAAAATATCCTTAATTTAAAAAGATTAAAATACCCTTTCCTGAGGAGCTGTTAATGAACTGTGTTGGGTTGCATCGACGATATGACAGGGAGGTGGTTATTGTCGAAGCAACTCTGGTGACACTCACTGGAGGGGTGAAGCCATTTATATGCTCATACATCACATTAACAGTCTGTATATATATATATATATGTATGTGTGTGTGCATATATATGGGCCCAGGTGTGATCTACTTCATTAAACATCTAGGAATGTCATCCTGTTGAAGTCAGGGTGGCTGGCTCCATGTGCAAACCTCAGGGACCTTACAAGCAGGTGTTATTTTGACAGAAGCTGGGCTTTTTGGTGCCACGGGTACTTTAGGATATGGCTGTTTTCTCCCACTGGTGGTAGTTTCCCAAAAAGCCAGGCTTTTGGTGTGTCCTTGTAGGCCCCTACTCGGCAGCACCAGTGGATGCTAGTGTGCTGAGGAGATGATGTGCCACTCCTGCCCTGGAAACGTGAAGGATGCAGGAGGCTGTTCTTCACAGAATCTTCTAGGTTGGAAGGGACCTTAAAGATCATCTTGTCCAACCATCAACCTAATGTTGACAAAAATAAACACCCACACAACAAACAAAATGCAACACCATCACTAAACCATACCTCCCAGCACTACATCAACCCGTCTTTTGAACACCTCCAGGGATGGGGCCTCAACCACCTCCCTGGGCAGCCCATTCCAGTGTCTGAGAACCCTTTCAGTGAAAAAATTTTTCCTAATATCCAGCCTGAACCTTCCCTGACATAACTTGAGGCCATTTCCTCTAGTCCTGTTGCCTGTGACTTGGGAGAAGAGACCGCCCCCCCCTGGCTACACCCTCCTTTCAGGGAGTTGGAGAGAGCGAGAAGGTCTCCCCTCAGCCTCCTTTTCTCCAGGCTCAACACCCCCAGCTCCCTCAGCCTCTCCTCAGGAGACTTCTTCTCCAGACCCCTCCCCAGCTCCGTTGCCCTTCTCTGCACCCGCTCCAGCCCCTCAAGGTCTTTTTTGTGGGAAGGGGCCCAAAACTGGACCCAGCCCTGATATGGTTCTTGATTGAAGAATGAATAATTCAAAATTCCTACCTAGTTTTGGTGTCCGAAGAAAAAAGAGAAAAGGATAAAAATTAAAAACCAAGGGTGCATTAAAAATGAGCAGATGCTGGCATTTCTTTGATTTTTTAGTGAAAAGCGTGTGTAAAAGTTTCCTTTGGCAGTTATTTTTAGGATGCTGCTTAATTGATTGATTCTGTTGTAGTGGAAAACCAGGGATTAGTGAGAATGTACTCTAAAAAAAAAAAAGTTGGTGAAAAAGTCTAGTGAAAGTTGTTTGACTCCGGATGGGTTCAGTTGTAAGAGTGAAAGCAGAGTTACAATTCACTTTTTGCTTATTTGCCAAATAGCATTGACATAATGTTAAGTAGCAGATAAAGTCAACACAAGATGAAATTTATGCTCTTGTCCGGAACGCTGCGGAAATAGCAGCTGCCTGCTCTTGTTATTAAGTCCTGGATTAGTGAAAAGGCCACACAATAACAGTTTCAGGAAGGAAAACAAAATTGAAGTTCTCTGGAGAAGTGAGCGTGCTAATGGGTATTATGGGGTATCTCTGCTTGATGTCCGTGTGGGAATTGGATGGTAGTGGTTGGAATTGGAGGAGTGAAGGGTTATAACAGTGACACAAACTGTCACTTAGGGGAGAAAATAACTAAAATATGCATTTAAAAATCCTATCGTAGCTTTCATAAAAACAATGTGACACAGTGGTTAATGGATTTTTTAATACGATGAAACCATAACAGATTATTTATGTCCGTTCCTATATCGAACTATTTGCAGGAACCACAATAAAACAAAGAAACAGGGATTCGTCGTACGTAATGCTGTATATATTTATAATATTTATCTCACAACATTCTTACATGGTTTGGGTTTGGATTTTTTTAGTCTCAAAACTTTAATTTTCCTCAGCAATTCCTGAATTTGTGCTGGACAGCTGTAGGATATAGTGCTGTGTTAGTTTGACTTAGTGCTTCTGTTACCATCAGTTAATGAGGAGATAATGAGATTAAAATACCCTTTCTTGTTAATTTAAAAGGATTAAAATATCCTTAATTTAAAAAGATTAAAATACCCTTTCCTGAGGAGCTGTTAATGAACTGTGTTGGGTTGCATCGACGATATGACAGGGAGGTGGTTATTGTCGAAGCAACTCTGGTGACACTCACTGGAGGGGTGAAGCCATTTATATGCTCATACATCACATTAACAGTCTGTATATATATATATATATGTATGTGTGTGTGCATATATATGGGCCCAGGTGTGATCTACTTCATTAAACATCTAGGAATGTCATCCTGTTGAAGTCAGGGTGGCTGGCTCCATGTGCAAACCCCAGGGACCTTACAAGCAGGTGTTATTTTGACAGAAGCTGGGCTTTTTGGTGCCACGGGTACTTTAGGATATGGCTGTTTTCTCCCACTGGTGGTAGTTTCCCAAAAAGCCAGGCTTTTGGTGTGTCCTTGTAGGCCCCTACTCGGCAGCACCAGTGGATGCTAGTGTGCTGAGGAGATGATGTGCCACTCCTGCCCTGGAAACGTGAAGGATGCAGGAGGCTGTTCTTCACAGAATCTTCTAGGTTGGAAGGGACCTTAAAGATCATCTTGTCCAACCATCAACCTAATGTTGACAAAAATAAACACCCACACAACAAACAAAATGCAACACCATCACTAAACCATACCTCCCAGCACTACATCAACCCGTCTTTTGAACACCTCCAGGGATGGGGCCTCAACCACCTCCCTGGGCAGCCCATTCCAGTGTCTGAGAACCCTTTCAGTGAAAAAATTTTTCCTAATATCCAGCCTGAACCTTCCCTGACATAACTTGAGGCCATTTCCTCTAGTCCTGTTGCCTGTGACTTGGGAGAAGAGACCGCCCCCCCCTGGCTACACCCTCCTTTCAGGGAGTTGGAGAGAGCCAGAAGGTCTCCCCTCAGCCTCCTTTTCTCCAGGCTGAACACCCCCAGCTCCCTCAGCCTCTCCTCAGGAGACTTCTTCTCCAGACCCCTCCCCAGTTCCGTTGCCCTTCTCTGCACCCGCTCCAGCCCCTCAAGGTCTTTTTTGTGGGAAGGGGCCCAAAACTGGACCCAGCCCTTGAGGTGGGGCCTCCCCAGTGCCCAGGACAGGGGGACCATCACCTCCCGAGTCCTCCTCCCCACACTGTTCCTGAGACAGGCCAGGATGCCTTATTATTATTATTATTATTTATTGCCCTATTATTTTCTTATTAAAAAAACCCCACAACTCCCCGAAATAGGTATTTGCTGGGAGCTCTGTGCAGGTACCGCGGGAGATGGGAGCTCTGGATGGGGAATGTAATGAGCCTGTCACTCCTAATTGTGCACAGTAATTCATAGCTGCACGAGCCCGAGTCCTAAACAGGGCTGTGGTTAATGCCCAACCACAGCGGGGTCGGGGCTGGCATCTGCCCCAGCTTTCTGTCCCCTGTTTGCACAGAGGGTATGGCAGAGACACCCCACTCGCCTGCAAAATCCGGACATTTTCCGTTTTATCCTAACGCGACACCTGAGAAACGGCGGTACCCTTATTATTATTTATTGCCCTATTATTTTCTTATTAAAAAAACCCCACAACTCCCCGAAATAGGTATTTGCTGGGAGCTCTGTGCAGGTACCGCGGGAGATGGGAGCTCTGGATGGGGAATGTAATGAGCCTGTCACTCCTAATTGTGCACAGTAATTCATAGCTGCACGAGCCCGAGTCCTAAACAGGGCTGTGGTTAATGCCCAACCACAGCGGGGTCGGGGCTGGCATCTGCCCCAGCTTTCTGTCCCCTGTTTGCACAGAGGGTATGGCAGAGACACCCCACTCGCCTGCAAAATCCGGACATTTTCCGTTTTATCCTAACGCGACACCTGAGAAACGGCGGTACCCTTTGGATGGGAGGGTGGTGCGGGCTGTGTCCCGCGCACCCAGCCCTGTGGGTGCTGTCCCAGGGTGTCGCAGAGGGACACGCGGGGCTGCAGGGGTTAACCCTCGGTTTAGCGGCGGGTGTGGACCTACAGAGGGTCAGGATGGCCGAGCGGTCTAAGGCGCTGCGTTCAGGTCGCAGTCTCCCCTGGAGGCGTGGGTTCGAATCCCACTTCTGACACTTCTCTCTTGCGCCCTCTGGAGGTCGCGTTGGGGGGTCGGGCCCAGAGCTATCTGCCAGCCCAACCCCATAGCCTTCTGTGAAGGGCTTTTAAAGGCAAACGTTATGATATTTACTGGGTTCATTGCATTTTACAGACCAAAGAGATTCCCCTAAGAACTCTGTGCTTCCAAAAGACGTCATTAATTACTTCTGTAATCCAGATTTTCCAAGATGCAGTCATAGAATGGTTTGGGTTGGAAGGGACCTTAAACATCATCCAGTTCCAACCCCCCTGCCCTGGGCAGGGACACCTCCCACCAGACCAGGTTGCTCAAAGCCCCATCCAGCCTGGCCTTGAACCCCTCCAGGGATGGGACTTCCCTGGGTGACCTGTTCCAGTGTCTCACCAGCCTCATAGATCTCAGGAAAGAAAATTTCACTAACCTAAATCTCCCCTCTTCCAGTTTGAAACCCTCAACCCTTGTCCTGTTGCTACATGCCCTTGTAAAAAGTCCCTCTCCAGCTTTCTTGTAGGCCCCCTTCAGATACTGGAAGGCCACTTGTAAGGTTTCCCTGGAGCCTGCTCTAGTTCTGGAATTTTGGGGTATTTTTGTGGAGGCTTTTACTCTCTGAATGCATTTCCACAGGGAGAGGGTGTAATGAGAAATGACTACCCATACGTGTGAAGTAGAGGTACCTTCTGAAAGCTACTCAGAGTTGTTTATGGAAAAGCGTTACACAGAAACTGTGCTTCCTTGATACTGCTGAATAATTTGGCTCTGACCCACTGAAGCATTTATGCAGGGACAGCTTAATTTTACAGAAATAAGCTCCACTGGGATCCTCCAAGCTCTGTGGTACTGCATGTGCCGGGACGGTCAGCTGCGTTTGGGCCCAACAAGTCTGAAGACTCAGGTCGACAGTACAAATACCCCACTAGGGAACATCTGCAAGTACAAGTTCATTTAAATAACAAATTAATAATAGGGGTAAAGTGTGCTTAATTTTATGCAATATTTGAACTGAAATGTTTGCAGATGCCTTGAAACAAAGCTTGTGTCTGTAGCGTCATCGGGTGGCTGTGGTGAGTTGGTGAGTTTCTGCTTGTTTGCATGAAAAACAAACTACCAGCATGTTGAAGGGAAGACCCAGTGATCCCAGCTACAGATGGAAAATGAATAGAGGAGTTATTGGCCCCAAACTCCAAAGGTGGTCAATTGTAGGATTGTTTGGATTTCACTTTGTTGTATGGCTCTTGTCAACTTGATGTATACACAACACTGTGAACTTTCACAGAGCTAAATGGTGAATTTTAACCCTGAGCCATTGTCTTTTAAAATTTATATATCATATTTATCAGATAGAAGCTGATCTAAAAGCTGCCACCAGTTATATATTTACTGAGGAAAGGTGTAACTGTTCTGCAGCAGTTGGGAGCTGCTTGGTGCATATGGATGTTCGACTCCCAAAATGTTTACTGAGCTGTGGTAAGGAGTTGAAAATAAGTACTTTCTTTGCGTACTTTTTCTAATATGCTCTGAAGTGACTCTGTTTTAATTAACAGGTTTTCATCTTTATTTCTATACTTGTTTTGAAATGTAAACTGTGCCTTTCAGGAGGCAGAGTCCAAGCGCTTCCCAGAAGGCAACTGCATAAACTGCATGAATTGACATCTGTGCTCTCAGCCCACGTTCAGGGGACCTGCTACTGATTTTTACAGGAGCAGTATTGCCCCGTAGGGCTTTTGTGCCATCAGAACCTGACTGGTGGCTCACACGAGTGAGCTTCACCTCTGTTATGCCCACATGAAAAGACGTGTGTGTTAGGTTGATGGGGTGAACTAGGATTACAGCAAAATATACAGAATGGCACGAGTGGCTTTCTGCTGCTGAGTTTGTGTATAGGGAGAGAATCCCCCTGCTTATTATAGAAAACAAAACAACAAAAACAAACCCCACCAAAAACCCCACGTCCCAGAAACAATGTTAGTGTGGGCATGAGCAATGTGTTTTGGCTGCCAGCAGGCATCAGACTGCTTTTGCTGGCATGCCAGATGCCTGTGATGGGGACAGTGTGTGAATGTCACTTTGAAGCACATAACCAAAATAGAACTTATTATTATTTAGGCTTGGAACTGCCAAATAAATTTTTATATTTGTTTCATGAGAAGTCTGCCAAAAAACCTACAAAGGCAGCTGTGTCCAGTAGCACACAATGGTAATCTACAGAAAGAGATTTATTTACTTAAAATTTGCTTCAGAGTAAATTTAATGTGAGTTTTTCCAAAATCATATAAATCTTCATGTAGCCTACTGCTTTGGAAAGAAATTTTTCAGAGAGGGGTTGCTTCCCTTCTTACGCAGGTCACTGCCAGCAAAATGGCAATTTTGGGGAAAGGAAGCAGGAAATCTCAAAAGGAGTTTTCAAGTGGAAGTGAGTAGTTTCAGAACCATCCCGTGAAGTGTGAAGTTCTCTGTGCCTTCTGATGAAGGTTAATGATGATGAATGCAGGTGCAAGGACTTTAGGATTAAGGTTGAATGATGAAATAGGTTTCTTTATTGTTCTCCAAAGATGTCTGCTTTGCTGCTGGCCAAAAAGCCTTAAATCTGCCCCTGGTTATACCTGGCCTTTTTAGTTCTTCTGTTTCCAAAGGTGATGAGTTTTGCACAAACCCTGTTTGTATCCTCTTGCTTGAAATTTGTCTTAGAAGCTCTTCTAAGGAATACAGAGGTTGAACTGCAGACTGACCACCCTGTATTTCTCTATCTAAATTCCTAGTTTCTGTGAGCTCCCTCCCTGCCCGGTTCTGTTTCTTGTCTTACAGTTTATAGGAGTTGTCTGGTGCCTCTCTGCTGAGGTCACCCAGTAACTTCATTTGTCTCAATCTAAGCACTGAATTTGTGCTCCCTTATATTAGGATTCCTGGGGAGGAAATGTCCAGGTTATTTAGCACTAGCCATGTGGTTGTGGAGTGCAGTTTTCAGTTGCTCCTTGCCCTTTCTGGCTCTGGCCTCCACCTTCACAGAATCACAGAATGCTAAGGGGTTGGAAGGGACCTCTGGAGATCATCTAGTCCAACCCCCTGCCAAAGCAGGTTGCACAGGAGACAGAGACCCCGCCACCTCTCTGGGCAGCCTCTGCCAGGGCTCTGCCACCCTCAAAGGAAGGAAGTTCCTCCTCATGTTTAGATGGAACTTCTTATGTTCAAGTTGGTGCCCTCTTGTCCTGTCCCTGGGCACCACTGAAAAAAGCCTGGCCCCATCTTCTTGACACCCACCCTTTGAGTCTTTATAGGTGTTGATCAGATCCCCCCTCAGCCTTCTCTTCTCCAGACTAAAAAGCCCCAAGTCCCTCAGCTCCTCCTTGTAAGAGAGATGTTCTAGACCCCTCATCATCTCTGTAGCCTCTGCTGTCCCCTCTCCAGCAGTTCCCTGTCCTTCTGGAACTGGGGAGCCCAGAACTGGACCCAGGAGTTCTTTTGACTCCAGTCATTCTTCTTGATGGAGCTAAAACTACTGTGCAAATAATTGTAGGGCCAAGTTCTGCTGTGACTGAGACGAAAGTGGGATTTTAGTGCAGTGGAGAGTTTGTCTGAGGGGAAGGCAAAGTGGCCACTGCCTCTTCCATTCCACATCTGGTGTTCAGTGCCCACAGGTGTGTTTAACAAAAAGAGCTTTTGGCTGTTTGTAGGAGGCAGGGTGATAACCACTGGAAGAAGCAAAAATAAGTGGGATGGAGCTCGCCATGGGGATCTGGCAGTGTAGGGAAGGGTGACAGTGGCTGAGATGTCACTGAATTTCACTGAATGTTTAGAGTTGGAAGGGACCATAGAGATCATCTAGCCCAACTCCCCTGCTGAAGCAGGATTGCCCAGAGCTTGTCAGAGCATGTTACTCAGGAGCATCCAGGTGGGGCTTGAAAATCTCCAAAGAAGGGGACTCCACACCCTCCCTGGGCAGCCTGTCCCAGGGCTCTGCCACCCTCACTGGGAAGAAGTTTCTCCTCATATTTGAGTGGAACCTCTTCTGTTCCAACTTGTGCCCGTTGCCCCTCGTCCTCTCACTGGGAACCACTGAAAAGAGTCTGGCTCCCTCCTCCTTCAACCCACCCTTTAGGGATTTATAGGCATTGATAAGGTCTCCCCTCAGCCTTCTCTTCTCCAGGCTAAAGAGTCCCAGCTCTCTCAGCCTTTCCTCATAAGGGAGATGCTCCAATCCCTCCATCATCTCTGTTGCCCTTTGCTGGACTCTCTCCAGCAGTTCCCTGTCCCTCTGGAACTGGGGAGCCCAGAACTGGACGCAGGATTCCAGTTGTGGCCTCCCCAGTGCAGAGCAGAGGGGGAGAATGACCTCCCTCAACCTGCTGGCCACACTCTTCCCTCTGCAGCCCAGGATCCCATTGGCCTTCCTGGCCACAAGAGCACACTGTTTACTCATTGTCATTTTACTGTCCACCAGGACCCCTAGATCTTTCTCTTCAGAAGTTGTCTCCAGCAGGTCCCCCCCTACCCTGTAGTGGTGCCTGACATTCTTCTTCCCCGGGTGTGGGACCCTACACTTTTCCCTGTTGAACCTCATGAGGTTCTTCCTTGCCCAGCCCTCCAGCCTGGGCAAGGATCTTCTCCCAACTTTGGAAAGCCATTAAAAATTACCAAGCAGCAGTTGTTTCCTTGGGCTCTGCTTCATTTTTAGTTGAGTGCAGCCCAACTGTTGCCTTGGCAGAGCCATGGCTGGATGCTGCCCCCCCAGCGTGCTGCTTGGAAGGACTCTCTGGGATCTCCTGGGAGCTCATCCAGGCTGGCCCCCACCGGGTAGAGTTGCCTCTTCACTCTGTTAAAGAATATTTTGGGAAGAGATGGCCTGCTTGGGGTTGGGATTTTTTGCTTTCCCCCCTCTCGGAAGTTCAACCTGCAGCAAATCAACGTTAATTATGGCTTAAACTGTAAAGCTGCTTGTACACTGTTTGGACTTCCCTCTCAGACATCAGAAGACCACAAGATTCCTTCTGCAGCTTCACAGAAATGCTGCATTGCTCTGGTCCGTCGTGTTTAGTCGGCTGGTTTTCGATGATGCTATTGAAACCTGCTGCTGCAAAATAATTCAAAACTTCCTGCTGTTTTCGTTCATTTTGCTTTGATTTGGATACTACATTCTGGTCAGGTCTGACCTCCAGACGGGATTTAAATGATAGGATTTAAAACTGTTCAGGGGGCCTGCACCAAAGAGTAACTCTTTTATTGGAAAACTGAAACCCTGTGCATTTTAAATTGCATAGTAATTAAAAAAAAATAGAAAAAAGAAGAAAAAAGGGCACTGCAATGCAGGTATCACATTGTATGTGACTACACAGATTTCCCAGTCTGTGATTGCAGGTTATGTTGATGCTAGATGAGGCTAGAAATGAGCTTTGAAAGAGTCTGTACTTAGTGAAACATTACCTTAAAGAACATTAATTGAAATTTTATTTTCTGGGACAGAATATCTTGTCTATTTAAACTTAGACACTAGCTCTCAGTGAAAGCTTTGGAGCATTTTCAGAGACGAATACCTGCACCCGCGTTACAAGATCCCTGGTTTGTTGCAGAATCCTTCTTTTATTGCTAACGTAAAATGCTCTTAATCTAGATAAAGTTACAGGATAGAATTCAAATCTACTTAATAAGGTAAAAGTTGCGTCTGTTGCCTGGGTTGTAATTAAGGAGCTTCTCTAACCTTTTGCCAGTGTGATGCATGAACTTGTCTCCCATCTGACATTTCCCATCATCTGGTTTCCTGGTAGCCCTGTGAAAGCTCTGTTGAACCTCTGCTGCCTGCCAGGCTCCCAATGTTGGCTGGGGGACACCTTAGAGCCCCTTCCAGTCCCTCAAGAGGCTCCAGGAGAGATGGGGAGGGACTCTTGATCAGGAAGGAGAGCCACAGGATGAGACATCTCCCATCATCTGGTTCCCTGGTAGCCCCATGAAAGCTCTGTTGAACCTCTGCTGCCTGCCAGGTTCCCAGTGTTGGCCAACCTGAGTGTGATGGATGTCTCTGTCCCTTCTGTCTCTTCTGGTCACAGTGTACTGTTTCCCGTAGTATCTTTTTGACTGATAATAGACTTCAAGCTCTGTTGAACCTCTGCTGCCTGCCAGGTTCCCAGTGTTGGCCAACCTGAGTGTGATGGATGTCTCTGTCCCTTCTGTCTCTTCTGGTCACAGTGTACTGTTTCCCGTAGTATCTTTTTGACTGATAATAGACTTCGCCTACTAAAAGAGTTGAAAATGAAACAATTGAATTCCAGCTGTTGTATTGTTGCCTGAAGAAGGCATGCTGTGCCCCAGGTGCTTACATCCTTTAGCACTTTATGAGACAATACAATGGCTATGAAATCAAAGGAAATGAAACAATTGAATTCCAGCTGTTGTATTGTTGCCTGAAGAAGGCATGCTGTGCATCCCTGGAGGGGTTCAAGGCCAGGCTGGATGGGGCTTGGAGCAACCTGGTCTGGTGGGAGGTGTCCCTGCCCAGGGCAGGGGGGTTGGGACTTGATGATCTTTAAGGTCCCTTCCAACCCAAACCATTCTATGATTCTATGGAGAGAGGACAACTTTCCTGAGTGTGATGGATGTCTCTGTCCCTTCTGTCTCTCGTGGTCACAGTGTACTGTTTCCAGTAGTATCTTTTTGACAGATAATAGACTTAGCCTACTAAAAGAGTTGAAAATGAAACAATTGAATTCCAGCTGTTGTATTTTTGTCTGAAGAAGGCATGCTCTCCCCCAGGTGCTTACATCCTTTAGCACTTTATGAGACAATACAACAGCTATGAAATCAAATTATTTTTTAATGAGAAGCGATGACAAAATCTGGCAAAGCCATGATGGTGAGTTCATCAGGGAAGTTCTGCATTTCTGTAACAGTCTTCTCTATGATGTCGTAGTCAAATGGTTTGAAATACTGCTCAGAGAAAGCAAACTCTGTCCATCTTTCTTTTGGCCACCCATTGTTGATGGTGGAGCAGAGTGCCTTTACAAAGAGATCACGCGTTGGCAATGAGGGGCCCGTTCTGTCGAGCAATGGGGTGATGTTTTGGGGAGCTGTTGACCCGCTGTCCAGAGCGGGGGTGTTGCTGGGGGTTCACAAGCACCATCAATTTGTGAGTGTGTAACTGGGGCCATGGCAGTGAAGCCTCTAACTCTGGGCTCTGTAACGAGACCTGGGAGAAGGCAAGCCAGAAAAGATGCAAAATGAAAAATACACACCTTTTTTTCCTAATGACTTTGACTGTCAAATCGACAACTGTTATAAATGAAGAGATGAGAAAGTCCCTTTTGATGCCATACCCATCATTCATATGGATTTTTTTTTTTTTCTGCAAACTTGCGTAGGCAACTCTGAGAGAATAGTGGCAGATGAGACACACAGATAATATACTATCAAACTCCTCTATAGGATCGTAGCATTATGCAGGAGTAAAAACTGCAGCTCTAAGCAAGATGTGATCGGACCTTTTTTGCTGTAAACAAGAAAAGGGAAAAAAAAAAACCTGCTGACTTCCTGCTGAATCTTCATGCATTTGAGTTAAAAAGATGATTTTTTTTTTTTTTTTTTTTTTTATGAGCTTTCTATAGGTAAAATGACACAGCATCTTTCTCATGCCAGCGATTTGAGAGCAAATTAAAACTGGTGGGTGCTTTCCAGGAGTTGAGAAAAATGGCATACATGTGCTAAGCCATCACCAGCTAATTAATTAACTTGTAGCTCAACTAGATGTATATAGCTGAAGGAGAGTTAGGGCTCTTACAGTCTGATAGATTTTGTGGCTGTTTCAGTAAAAGAACTGCTATGTTTGCATTTCAAATGGTGTTTTCTCAAGAAGCCCCAGAGTTAGTAAAGAGTTGGGTTATTGGGTAGGAAGCGCTGAGGTCTTTGCTGCGAGTCCCCGTGGCAGGTGGGGGTTAGGCTTTGCAAGAGCAGTGTGTGGGACATCAGGGGATGGAAGGGACCAAAACCATTTACTGACTTTCTGCTTTCGCTGGGCAAGCAAGACAAATATTTCTTTGCTCTATAAAGGCAAAAGCTGCACGTTGTACGCTCTCAAAGCCACTAAAACCACTTTGCTCATGGTGCTTGGAGACGTGGAATGCCATGGGTGGGAAGGGATGTGCTCTAACCCCAAAGAGAGCACCTGCCGTGGACGTGGAATGCCATGGGTGGGAAGGGATGTGGTCTAACCCCAAAGAGAGCACCTGCTGTGGAATATCCAGTGGGAAGAATGATGCCTTAAAGGGAGACCAGTCCTGGAGTGAGAGCCACCTCTGGTAGCTCTGTGGTGCTGGGGAGGAGGGTGTTGTGTTTGGCAAACCCCTTTGGTGGCAGGGACTGACCATGAAACCCAAGGTGCTGCTTCCCTCTCAGGTCTTTCAGTTACGCTTTGGTGATTCACCAAACGGGGGGCTGGTCTCGCTGTTCTTCTACAGTCGTTGATTTATGCCGTTCCTTTAATATCCTGAGGTTCTTTGGCAGTAGAACAGCATGACTCCATGCATATTCATAAAAACATTAATTCATGGAGTGACAGTGAGTGGAGATGAGGAGAGGGTTCTTTACTGTGAGGGTGGTGGAGCACTGGGACAGGTTGCCCAGGGAGCTGGTTGAGGCCCCATCCCTGGAGATATTCAAGGAGAGGCTCGACGAGGCCCTGGGCAACCTGGTCTAGTTGGGGGTGTCCCTGCTGACTGCGGGGGGTCGGACTAGATGACCTTTGGAGGTCCCTTCCAGCCTGGACAACTCTATGACTCTATGATTCTATGAATATCCAGTGGGAAGAATGATGCCTTAAAGGGAGACCAGTCCTGGAGTGAGAGCCACCTCTGGTAGCTCTGTGGTGCTGGGGAGGAGGGTGTTGTGTTTGGCAAACCCCTTTGGTGGCAGGGACTGACCATGAAACCCAAGGTGCTGCTTCCCTCTCAAGTCTTTCAGTTACGCTTTGGTGATTCACCAAACGGGGGGCTGGTCTCGCTGTTCTTCTACAGTCGTTGATTTATGCCGTTCCTTTAATATCCTGAGGTTCTTTGGCAGTAGAACAGCATGACTCCATGCATATTCATAAAAACATTAATTTATGGAGTGACAGTGAGGCAGATAACTCTTGGAGGAAGGTTGTGCAGCAGCCACGCATCTGTCCGCTGCCACTAGTGGCACCCTGCTGGAAAAGAAGATGCCAAAGAAGCCCCGTAAATGTCTTTGGATTGATAACTAATGCTGATACTCAGTGTTCTGGCTATGGGTATGTATGTTCTGCACATTAGCTATACCTTTCCCCTTGGGATTTACAGTTTGTGAAAGCTATCCATGTTACAAATACAGTAGCTTGGAGTGTACAAGAAGTGGAACTAAGCAGATACCGGTGCAGTTCCATCCACAAAAAACTTTCAGTCTGAGCTAAGAATCTTAAGTTGTGATGGGGAAGCTGGTAGTAATATGATTGTCTTGTTACATATTTCAGAACTGTGTTTACAGCAGAACTTGGCCATCACAGATGACTTTCTTTTGTGACTAAAAAATGGTGTTAGAAGTAAGGAGGTGAATGAGGAGGAGGTGTAATAATAGGACAAGGGGAAACGGTTTTAAATTGGAAGAAAAAAGATTCAGATTAGATCTCAGGAAGAAATTTTTTACTATGAGGGTGGTGAGACACTGGAACAGGTTGCCCAGAGAAGCTGTGGCTGCCCCATCCCTGGAGGGGTTCAAGGCCAGGCTGGATGGGGCTTGGAGCAACCTGGTCTGGTGGGAGGTGTCCCTGCCCAGGGCAGGGGGGTTGGAACTCGATGATCTTTGAGGTCTCTTCCAACCCAAACCATTCTACGATTCTATGATCTTGAAGATTGGATAGGATATGGCAATGGTCTCTGTAGAAAACGGGGAGAAGTAAGAGGAGGTTGAAGCTAGAGGACATTGGGGTCATTCTTGGTCGAGGGGATGGAGCATTTGTAATAAGCACTGAGTTCAAATGCAACAGATATCCTGTACGTGTGACGTGGCCTCTGCAGGGTGGATAAAAATCCTGGCCCTGTCAGAAGTCCTGCTCTGTGGTCATAGGACTACAGGGTGTTTCAGCGTGTGATGGGAGTGGTGTGATTATACCCTTCTGCCTTTGTTTAGCAGAAGCTTTAAAAACCTTAAAAAGTTTTAAAGTAGCTTTAAAAACCAGCCTTCTGCAGCTTTTTTTCCCCTTATGATACTCAGGTAAGCACACTGCTTGCAGAATAATGCAGTCTTCTGTGAGGATCACATTCAAAAATGTAGTTCCCGTATTGGTGCTTCTTTCTTTATTCTCTGTGTTCTGCTTATTCCTTATTCTCTGTTCAGTCATCTCTGGGGAATTAGAACTGAGAAGAGTGTATTTGTCTTTCTTGTTTCTTCTTTGTTCTCAGTGCTTATTCTCTGTTCAGTCATCTCTGGGGAATCGGGACTGAGAAGAGTGTATTTGTCTTTCCAGTTTCTTCTTTGTTCTCAGCCAGATCTCTCCCAAAACATTTGGTAGTCTTCTTTATGATGGAATGCCATCAAGATACCGAGTCAGTATATTTTTCATAGACATTATAATTTTTTCCTTTTGGAAAATGATTTGATTCTGTTGTATCTGCTGGACATTCGTTACACACCTTGCCACCATTTGGTGTGGAGCTAATGCCTGATGAAGAAACCCTGCCCTTCAGCAACTCTTTTGCTTTTACACTTCTGCTGCACGGAATCTCTATTTGTGTTGCCAGCTTTACACAAATACATTTGATTTTACTGCTGATAAAACTTGCTGGGTATTTTTCAACCCTTGTACATTCTGGAGTTGTGATGGGCTCTAAGGTGTTTTATCAGTATTCAGCTGATTTCTAAGCAGTGTTCTCATTTCTCTTGCTACTCTAAATCATCACCTATTTTGCCTCTGTCACTTGCTCAAAGTGGATGGCGTGGGGGTTTTTTAATTTTTTTTTTTTTTTTTTTTACATATGGGACTTGAATTTTTATCTGGAAAAGTAAGCCATAATGCAATCTTTTTTTTTCTTGTGACTTGCCCAGCATCTGAAGAGAGGCATTATACAAAAGAGACAAAGGTTTGATGCTGGTAAAAACTTAACTTTCTGCTGATGTTTTCAAACTCATTGTTATGTGTTGAGCTTTCCCTTGCTGATTCTGTGATTGTACTGCTTTTAGAAAATCTGGTTTTGAAGAGTTTCATGCATATACCCGTGTCTCGTTTGGTTTCCAAAATCCTGCCAATGGATTTGATGGGTGTGAGGTTGCAAACATTGTCTCCTTGTTCCATGGTCTGCATCGGGAGGTGGATGTTAGGAGTTAATTACACTACTGAAGCTCAGTATGTTTTTTTACTCTTTGGTGCAAAACTGTAAGATGCCTTTTATTTTCCTCTCCTCAGGGCATCTTCTGGGTTGCTCTCTTGCCCTTTCTCTGTACAAATGAGTGAATATTCTCCTCTGCCCACATTTGAATTGGCACCTGGAGTTATACTCAGGGGCTAGATGAAGTCATTAATATGTGAATTTGAGAGTTCAGATCTTCTTTGAAGTGAAGCTGCGATCACAGTTTGGGTTTTTGGAGCTAACATTTCTTTAACTTTAGCTTCCTATGGTATTGGCTAACTGATGCTTTATTGATGTGATGCAGCTCCCAGAGCTGGGCAGGAGTCAATGGCAGGGAGAAACAAAATGATGTTTTCTTTTCCCTAAACAGAAAAAGGGAAAAGACTCACTCCAGCAAGGCTAACTTGTATTTGTATCATTCTGTCTGGAGTGCATTTCTCTAATAACAGTTTTATATTGTATTTTTTGGAGCTTGTGTTTATCCCCACCCCCTGCCCTGGAGGTGTGTCGATGTGTATTGAAAAATTACGCAGTTAGGAGTGAAAGCCTGAAAAAACAGATCACTGAACTGACGTGTGGTGGATGGTGGGAACCCAAATTCAGCAAGGAGGACAGGATCTCTGTGTGTGGGTCTGAGATTTTAGCCACCCCCTCCCCAGGTTTCCTCCTTGGAGATACTGTCCTCCAGGTAGGTGGGGTAAGGAGAATCGTCCTCCCACCTGCTTGGATGATCCTCAGGTCAATTCAAAGTGTAGCTACACGTATGTGTTGGGAAATAATTTTACTAATAGGTGTTCTGGGCTTTTGTGTTTATATGGCTGTATATTGGGGGGGTTTATTGAAAAGAAAGCTCTCTCTAGTTCCCCGTTTCAAAAGATGGCTTTGTCTTTGCAAGAGAGGATGAACACTTGAAAAAGTTGTCAGAAAAGCTCTTAAATCTTGAAGTCGCTTTGTCTTTGCAAGAGAGGATGAACACTTAAAAAAGTTGTCAGAAGAGTCAAGCTCTTGAATCTTGAAGTTCAGCTCTTACCTTAAACTTCTTAATATAAACAATATCCTAGGCAGTGGTGTGGCTTTCTACCAGTTATGATATTGGGCTAATTTAAAAGGAATCCTGACGTGCTCTGGAGCCTGTACCTTCTTACACTTCAGAACTCCAGCCCGAAATTTTTCAATAATTTAAACTAAAAATGTAGTTTCAGATATTCTCAAGTGGCAATAAAAGCTGAGGCTTTGTTTTGCATTGCAGTCATCATCCTCAAAAGTTAAAAGGTCACCTGTTTGAAGCAGAGATAAAATGAAGCAACCACTAGCAGAGCTAACAAATTAAACACAACAGCAAACAAATTAAAACCATGACAACTAATGAACGGGTAGATGAAAATCACTGTATTATCGCCGCATCGGAACAAGTAGTTAATCTTTTTTAAATATAGTCCCTAAATTTGCATCTGCTTGTAATTTGATAATTAGCATGCTAAATTAAATGGAATACATTAACTTGTTATTTCTTTATCTTTAAAACGGTATTTTCGTTCTTCTTCTCTTGAAATCACATTACGTGTCACTATGTTTATGTAGGGGAGTCTCTTCATAGGGGTAGCCTAGTTCTGGAGTAGCCTGAAGTTGTTACTGGAGCTGTACCCACCTGCTCTGGTGGTGCTGGAGGGAATTTCCATTAGCCCTGTAGCTGCCGGGTGCTGGGCAAGCCTGGGTGGTGTGTGCCCACCCTGTGCCCAGCCATGGGGAGCCAGGAGGGACACGTCGAGCCAAGGACCACCACAGGAGAAGCGTTACGGGCTGCTAATGGTGTCCCTGATGGAGGATCACGGCTCAGTCCTGGGAGTTGTGCTTTCCTAAACTCATCCAGAAACCAGAACCACAACAGAAGAACATGGCAGCGGGCATGGTTAAAGGTGGGTGTCAGGAGGATGGGGCCAGTCTTTTTTCTGTGGTGCCCAGGGACAGGACAAGAGGAAACGGGCACAAACTGGAACATGAGAAGTTCCATCTAAACATGAGGAGGAACTTCTTCACTGTGAGGGTGGCAGAGCCCTGGCAGAGGCTGCCCAGGGAGGTGGTGGAGTCTCCTTCTCTGGAGACATTCAAACCCACCTGGACACGTTCCTGTGGGACCTGCTCTGGGTGGACCTGCTTGGGCAGGGGGTTGGACTAGATGATCTCCAGAGGGCCCTTCCAACCCCATAGCATTCTGTGACTCTGAGCAACTGGAGAATTTGATATCTTTCTTCTTTCTGCTGTGTGAAATGTAGGCTTACCCTGAGAAATCCTGATATTAGAAAACTTGTGATCAGTGTTGAAAGAAACTGTTTGGAGCAGCTTTTGATGTGAATTTCATTTTTCAGTAAAAAGTCCAAAGTTTTTTTATTATGAGGAAAAAAAAAAGATAGTCTTTGTGTATGTTGACATAACTGTATTATTCCTGACAACAGTTTAGAATCAGATATATTTTTTTTTTCATTTGAGTGTTACATTTATCTGGCCCAGCATCATTTTGGGTGACTGAAATGTTTTTTCTTCACTTTTGTAGACTTACTGCGTTTGTTTCTCCTTTGCTCAGTAAGGCTGGTGTTGAAAAGCACTGTTTATGGTGATTAAACTGTTGGGTGAAGCGCATACATTTCTGGATACCTCCTGGTGAGTGTCCATGATGGAGCAGTTTGGGAAATGCTAGGTAGGAAGGAAACACCTTTAACATTTGAATATGGGCCTTGCTTGAGCTAAGCCACCCCAGCATTGCACAGATTCATTCATGAACCTCACTGAATGGTGTCTGGTGTTCAATGCAGATGGGTCTACCTTGGTTTCTTCTTGCTTCATGCAGCAAATGGGCCTGAAGACGAGGACTGTTATCACCAATGAATAATCAAGGTTAAAATTAATAACACTCTGGAGTTGTCATAGGCTTTTAAGGAAACCTCTTGGGTGGTGGAGGCGTTCTTGGGGGTTTTCTCCTATTTTAAGGGAGATTTTGTATAGATTAATTGGGCTAACCGCTGAGCTGGAAACCAGAATTGGTAAAAAAAGTCAGTGCTTAGGTTCTGAAGACAATTTCTTCCTGGAGTTATGGTACACAATTGAAGAGTTCCTTACCTTTTCATAAAAATGTTGACGTAGGTCCATCCATCTGAGCAAGCAGTGCATTAGAGCTGAATTAAGGATGGCAAGATGACGACAATTTCCATTACTGCCATTAGTAGTAATAATCTGAGTAAACTGAGCATTCCACCCAATAGTGCAACTGCTTCCAGTCAGCAAGTATTTAAAAGAAAAAAATAATCAGTTTCTCTAAGATGTCTTTAAGAAGCATCTTTTACATTGAAAGATTAAACATGAAATGCTAAACAAAGGAAAGCAAAGTCAAAAATAACTACAAATGATGAAACCCAGACTCTTGATTTTTTTAATAAATTTTTATTTTATATTTAATATTTACCTTGATATTTCAGATGACCACTAAAGGAGTTAATCTCGCAGCTCTTCAGTGTTCAAAAAGTGAAGACCAATGTGGGAGCTATGAAAATAGCCTACAGAAGGAGTTCCTCTGTCAGACTCCGTTTGCGTATAACCAAGTCAATAGTGTCCTGTATTTAGAGAGGAAAGAAGTTCCTCAATAAACATCCACAAATAAAAACTATAGATTTGAAAGCTTGTGTTCTGATCTAAATCAAATTACACAGCATCTGTGTCCTTATCTGATGATCATAGTAGTGGTCAGGTGCCTGAGAAGTCACACCTTGCCAGGCTTGTTGAGGGTGAGGAAAGAGCTGGGTAAGAAGATTCTTTTTTTTTTTTGACAGGAGAACTCCTCAACATGGTGTCAGTCTTCAAAATGTGGTATTTTATCAATCTTTGGTTTTTTACTAATGATATCTCAAAATACAGGCCACCATGAGAATTTCTTTGATGGTTGCCTGCCTTCTTTTTTGGAGAAAAAGGGAAGAAAAGTCACCTGTATGAGCACCACCGAGCTGAGGGAGTTATACAACGGGTAAAAATGACATGAAATCTTGAACATATTATAACTGATAACAGTTACTAAAGATCCTCTCCAACATAGTTAGAAAATTAAAAGGAAAAAGGCATTGTAGCTACTTCTGTTACTTTGTGTCTCTTGTGTACCTTTATATTGGCATGTGTGTTTGTATTATTGTAATTTACAAAAAGGCATTGTAGCTACTTCTGTTACTTTTTTGTCTCTCCTGTACCTTTATATTGGCATGCCTGTTTGTATTATTTTAACTGAGAAGCTGAAGTAGGAGTGGGAGTTTGAGTCAAGGCAGGCATTTCCAGTGCTGGGAAGCTGATCCTGTATCCTTGTGTTTGCCCTGTATATCAGCTCACAAATAGCTGTGCTTTGTAAACTGGGACTTAACTGGTTTATCCTGTAAAACCAAGTGAGTCACCTGAAAATAGGAACCTGATGTATTCTCGTTCTTGAAACCCTGTGCTCTTCTGTCCCGAGGAGTTAGCTTAGCTGGAGATTGGAGGTCTCTCTGGGAGTTCATCATTGTTTGTCTCCCTGTCTGGAGGCAGGAACAAGTGCACTGACAGATGTTTGCCTAAATTTGCTCTTATGGAAGAGATTTGCAAACTCCCTGGGTGCCTTGTAGTGGGGCTGCGCTGGCTTTGTGCACAGAAAGTTTTTCCTGATCCCTGACCTCAATAATCTCTGCTCAAAATGGAGCCTGTTCCTGCCTGGTTTTTCCCCAAAGAGTCAGGAACGGCGTGATTTTGTAACAACCCTCCTGTGGCTGGAGACTTAAGTGCCACAATTGCTGTGAGGTTCTCTTTGCTTTTTAAGGACAAACTCACTTTTTTTTTAGCTCTTCTTAGTATGCTCTAATTTTTATTCTTGTTTTCCTCTGAACTTTTCCAATTAATCCATGTCATCTCTTATAATGCAGTGACGTGATCTGGATGCGTAGTGTAGATGAAGGGTTGTGGAAAACCCTTCCTCCTGTAAAAAATGGAAATGGCAATTCTGGCTGCCCATGGCTTGGATGGGAGGACTCTGCGCTGGGTTAAAAACTGGCTGGAGGCCGGGCCCAGAGAGTGGTGGGGAATGGAGTCAAATCCAGTTGGCGGCCGGTCACGAGTGGTGTCCCCAGGGCTGGGGACTGGGACCCGTTCTCTTGAACATCTTTATCAATGATCTGGCCGAGGGGATCGAGTGCACCCTCAGTCAGTTCACAGGCAACACCACGTTGGGTGGGAGTGTCGACCTGCTGGAGGGCAGAGAGGCTTTGCAGAGGGATCTGGACAGGCTGGATGGATGGGCCGAGGCCAATGGGATGAGGTTCAAGAAGGCCAAGTGCCGGGTCCTGCCCTTGGGTCCCACCAACGGGCCCCCTGCAGCGCTCCAGGCTGGGGGCAGAGTGGCTGGAGCTGCCTGGCAGAAAAGGACCTGGGGGTGTTGGTGGCCTGTGGGCTGAACAGGAGCCAGCAGTGTGCCCAGGTGGCCAAGAAGGCCACCAGCATCCTGGCCTGTGTCAGGAACAGCGTGGGGAGGAGGACTGGGGAGGTGATGGTCCCCCTGTGCTGGGCACTGGTGAGGCCCCACCTCGAGGGCTGGGTCCAGTTTTGGGCCCCTTCCCACAAAAAAGCCATTGAGGTGCTGGAGCGGGTGCAGAGAAGGGCAATGGAGCTGGTGAGGGGTCTGGAGAAGAAGTCTCCTGAGGAGAGGCTGAGGGAGCTGGGGGTGTTGAGCCTGGAGAAAAGGAGGCTGAGGGGAGACCTTCTGGCTCTCTCCAACTCCCTGAAAGGAGGGTGTAGCCAGGGGGGGTCGGTCTCTTCTCCCAAGTCCCAGGCGATGGGACAAGAGGAAATGGCCTCAAGTTGCACCAGGGGAGGTTCAGGTTGGAGAGTAGAAATCATTTTGACACGGAAAGGGTTCTGAATCCTTGGGATGGGCTGCCCAGGGAAGGGGTTGAGGCACCATCCCTGGTAGGGTTGATGGGTTGCCATAGTGCTTAGAGACATGGTTTAGTGATGGTTTTTATCCGAGTGAGGTTGATGATCTGAAAGGTCCCTTCCATCCTGGACAATTCTATGATTCTTCTTCCAGCACACAATGCTCCTGCTGATACATGTACAGGGTGGGATGCTTCTTACTGCAGCAGTTGTATGAATTTCCTCCTTGTAGACACTCCTGAGTCTCTGTGTGTGGCATTGACCTCTTGCCATGGGTTCCCAATGGGTGTTTTTGCTTCTGATGTAGCTTGTCTGCTGTGGATTATTGGCTTATTTGGATAAGAGTTTTGGACTTTTCTTCCAATTTCCCAAAATAGCTTCAAATTTGGATCTTCTTCTACAGAGTTATTTTTACCTTTTTTGTCATCATCTTCTGCATATTTTTGTAAGTCTATTCTATAATTCATCTTCTAAATCATTAGTGAAGATATTAAAGAACACAGGACGTGTCTCTTCAGAAGTGTACTTGAAATGTCCTCCAGGTTGAAAAAGAACATTTTTAAAAGCTGCTCTTACGCCTTTTTACCTAATTGTGAAACTTAGTTCGCTTTTTCCAAAGAAAATGTACGTCACTGGTGGATGCCTTAGTGAAGACATTGAAAATTTATGCACTAATCTAGCTACTCTTTCAGAGATGGAAATTAGGTTGGTTTGACATGATTTGTACTTGACAAATTCATGCTGGCTGTTTGCTGTCCGTTTATTATCCCCTAGGTGCCTGTAAATTGATTAATAATATGTTCTGGTATTGTTCTTGGTAGCAAAGGTTAGCTCACTGATCTCTAATTTTCCTCCTATTTTTAAGGTAGTCCTAGATTTGTCCTTTTCTAGTCCTTAGGAACATCCCCAGTCCTCTGTTAGTTTAGGATTTGCTTCTGCTAGTTCCTAAGATAATGGACTTTTAGCTGGACTTGCTGATTTGAATAATTTTAAATAATATTCCCTAGCTGTGTTTTTCCCCCCACTTTCGGGAGTTGAGCTCCTAAATCCTGGTTAGCTGGTCTAAATGCCTGGTCATGTCTAATATTTGTGAAGAATAAAAAGGTGTGACCATGTTGGACTCGTGTACAGGATTATTTATATTCCCCACTAACTGGTGATGAGTACTTTCCTTTGTCGCTCCTTCTGCAGTACTTAGGATACTGCCATTTTGCATTTTATATCCCATACTACTTGGAATTTATTTTATACCTTAGACTTTTGGGTTTGTGCTTGTGCTGTGGGTGGGCAGATGAAGGAGCCAGCCTGCTGCCTCCTGCCCTGCCACAGATTTCCACACCCCTTCTCCAGTTGATTGTTGGTACAACAAGACTGACCAATTTGGTTTCATCTTCTGGTAGTTTTTTTGGCAGATTATTTTCCTATCACATTGATAAACTGATGAATTCATCCCACAGCTGCATGATCACTAGGTCCAAGACAGGAAGGGAGCAGGAATGGACAATGCATAGAGGAAGGAAGAATAGATGACCTTGTTTGGTGGCAGCCCCTGCTTGGATTGAATATTCCCCCCACCACCACCACCTTCCTCCCCCGTCCTTCCTCCCCACTTTTTTCCCCAGCTTGTTTCCAATATGCCCAGAGTTTTCCAAAGTCTACAGAGTCAAGGTTTTTAACCACTGAAACTTTGTAACTGAGGTTAAAAAATGTTTCCCCTCCCAAAGACTTACAAGGGGATGAGATAATGAGGAGGACAGGGTGGATCTTAACTGATGGCAAGGAAGCACAGAGTGAAAAAATACCAGGCCATGTGAAACTAGTGTCAGCTTTTTTCACAGCCTGTGACTTCTTGAAAATATTCAGACAAGGTAATCAGTTCACAGCTGATGTACAGCACAGGTAGGGTAAATAGTTCTTTTTTTGTTGTTGTTTTTTTTGGTTCAGTCCTATTCAGCTTTTTAATTAAAATCTTTCCTAGTGGAATATGCCTCTTATATTTTTGAACATCCAGCATAGAGGAAGGAAGAGATTGGAAGTGTTTTGAAAGCGTGGCTTAGGCTTCAGGAGGATTTTCAGTAGGTAAGAGTAGCCTGCAAATAATGGGATGCAATTATAGAGAGGTGTGTGCAGTGCACTGAACCTGGGCTCACACCATCAGTGGGCTTGATGAATGGCTGCTGGGCATCGGTTTCCCATAAAATCTCTTGGAGATACAGTGAATAAAAACTAACACGAGTCAATAGTCAAGCTGGTGCCACAACCAATGTCAGCAGAAAAACATGAGGAATCTGGAAAATCTGTAAGAATGGGGTGTGTATGCTGATGAGAGGATAAAAGGTAAGAAGGTAGATAAGGGTCCTGTTGTTTTGGCAAGAGAACAAGGAGTGGGGGGAGGAGTAAGTGTTCCCTTACAGCATAGGGGCAAGAAAAAGGTTCTAAGAGTAGGCAGTGTTAGGCACGGAAATAAATGATCACAACTGTGAGATCTCCACTGCAAGTGTTTCCAAATAGTATGTTGGAGTGGGTTTTTGGATACAACTTACTCTGCTTTTAAAATGCAAGAAATAAATACATGAAGGCACCTCCTGGCTCTCCAGTTCTGTTTTTATTCTGTTGCTCTTAATTCCCCCTTTATATTTTGGCAAACCTCTGTTGATTCCAGTAACTTTTTCTTTTCTTTTAAATAACTTTTAGAGTTCTATGAGTTCCTTCTTGGTTAAAATGAGACGTGAACTATTGGGTCCCTTGATAACTTCTGCAGCCTGTGGTGGGGCAGAGCTGTCCCTGTTGTGCTCTCAGACTCAGGTCATTGGCCTGAGCCTTTTATATTGCTTTTAAAAAGCTATTTAAAGCTGTAATTACTGTTGTGTCCTGCCTAGATGATAATTCTGTTGTGTTTTCATGCTACAAACAAGCCTGCCTTCCTTGTGACACCAGGCAGTGCGTGTTGCAGCCTGTGCTTTCTAAATGAGCTGTGTCTGCCTGTGATACCGTTGTGCACCTTTGTCCTGTTGTGCTTATTTCTTGGCAGTATTGGAATTTGCATAATTAAGTCACAGATGATACATGAGATGTCGATTTATTTGTTGATTTCTGTTTTGGGTTTTTTTCCCCCCTTTTTCTCATATTCTCGGGTTCCATTCTTTTGGCCACTTTGTCTTTCGTTCACCAGTCGGCTTTCACTGGAGGTGTAGAACCCTAACAAGTAAAGCAAATCTACTCAGACTGTTCTTATGCATCTTATTACAGAAGGAAAACAGAAGTAAATATTAAATTTCCGGACCAGTGTATAATGTGGGCAAAATTGCAAGGAATAAAGGGAAAAGCATGTGCAGAAATGAGAGTGTGGCAAGCTGGTGTCAGAATGATTTGTAATGAGACACATAACTGCTTTCTGAATGTATTTATTACGTGGTAATTGCTGAAGCAGGAACTACATACACTGGAATGTTCTCTTAGTGCGTCCTGGTTCTGTGAACAAAAGTGTTTGATACCCTTGATAGCATGTTATCCAGAATTAATTGAAGAAAGAAAGGACAGTCAGAGTTTTGCAAGTCAAAAGCTGCGCAATAAACTGTAGCTCTTAAGAATTTCATTTGTACTGGACGTGTTTCACCTGCATAGAAATCTTTGTTTTTCTCAATCAGCACAGTCTAGAGAGCAGGAGCAGTAAATTCTAATATGTGCAAAGTGGTATTGATTTATTAGAAAATATATTCTTTGAGAGAACTTACTAATATAAGAAGATGGAACATCCTCGTGTTTAGATGGAACACAAGAAGTTCCACCTAAACATG
>NW_015091023.1:1562669-1640180 GCF_001431845.1 Calidris pugnax | reverse complement strand
GAACTAAGGCTGTCTGTGAGAGTCTGGGCGTCACTTTGTTGGTGAAGGCGGGCATCGGGTGCTGGCGGCTCAGCTGCCACAGGGTCAGGGAGGTTCATAGGAAGTTCCGTTCAAAGGTGAGAAAAAACTTCCTCATGGTGAGGGTTACGGAGCACTGGATCAGGCTGCCCAGGGAGGTTGTGGAGTCCCCTTCTCTGGAGTTTTTCACGACCCGCCTGGATGCAGTTCTGAGTGACGTGCTCTAGGCAATCTCGCGTTGGCAGGGGAGTTGGACTAGATGATCTCTAGAAGGTCCCTTCCAACTCCAACAGTTCTGTGATTCCATGATTCTGATGCAATTCCAGCTGTATTTTGGAGGCATATTATGTATTTTTAGCACCCAACAGCTAAGACAAGATACATATCCAGGCACTCTGTGGAAATAAATGTACCCATTGGATCATACCTCAGGATGTCTGGCCACATGGGGGTGAATATTCGTGGCCACAGTCGTGAAGCAGCTGCATGCAGTTCATAAGTGCTTGGATACTCCATATAGGGCTCACCTAAAGCAAATCAGCCACACATCCACATTCATGTAGGAGCCCTGAGAAGCAAGGCTGTATTTACTGCCACCACTTGGAAGTAACATAACCTCAAAAATACCACTACTGCAGCATTCTGTTACCGAGCAAAACCCAATCCACCTAATGCAGGCATCTAAATTTAAAGGCACAGGACCTGGAAGCCTCCAAAAGCGTTTTTTGTTCTCCATTGACCCCACAGGAAACATCAGGGCTTACTTGAAGAGTTCTACCCTCTTAGAAGACTAAAATTTAGTTTGATCCCTGAGGGTCCAATGCAGTGGACAATTTTTAACAGCAGAGATGGATTAAGTGATCCCTGCCCTGCCTCTTCCCACACTGTTGTGTCTGCTCACACCACTCTTCATACAGCCACACAGTGATCCAGATCAGGAAAGTGGCTTTGGCTGCAAGAATCCCAAGGGAAAAAAGAGAAACAACCTCCCCATCGCTCACCTGATCTCCTGACCCACCATGTCACTGACTGAATGAGCTGCAGCACAGTGGACAGGAGGGCACCAGGCAGGGATGAGGACCAAGTTAGATGAGACTGAGCCACCCTGATGGCTCACCACCGTGAACACCTTTCTCCTCCTTTCATCTCTTCCAGCATCTGCTCTCCCTGCTTATGCGACCTTGGATCCAACATTGCATCCCTTCACAAAGGCAGTTTAGGTCACTAAAACGGCAGAAGAATAATCCAGCAGAAGACTAACAGCAACAATGGAGGTGGGATGCTCTCATAGCTGGCTTCGTGAGCCCAGCGTGGTGATGCACCCAACCAGTGTATGACATGGGACCAGGGGGGGCATGGAAATGGGCAGTTGAACTCAAGCAACGTGGCTCTTGAGGGGTGAGATTGTTCCAGCCACTTAGAGAACATTATCCTGAGGAAAAGAGGTGATTTGGGAAGCATTGCCACCCAACGTGGTGGTGTAGCCATGGCAGTAGATAACAATGGTAAAATCAGGCAGACTGGATTTCATCCCTGATTTAATTGTGGGGTGTCAGCAGCCAAACGCTTTGTGATAATGGCTGTACAAACAGTGAGGCACGATGCCACTTGCTCGTAGATATTCCTTGAGAAGCTCTCATGTCTCTTCTGCCTGGTTTGCCGGAAAATGAAGAAGCCTCTGCAGAGACACCTGCTCAAAAGCCACTTGATGCCAGCCCTCCGGTATTTTGTCCTACAAGGGCTTTAAAATCCTTGGCCCTCTGCCCTGCCCAAAGGTATTGTCCCTTGTAAGTGAGTCATTTCACTGCAGCAGGCAAAGAGCTGCCAACCAGAACAGTTTCAGGACAGAAATCCAGTACTCCCAAGGCGTTTGGGTTGGGAGAAGGAGACATATCTGCCCCTGGTATCCGTCTTACATCAATGGGAACAAAAAGGGACACCAGTGGCTTGGTGGCTTTTTATCATCTTGCTAGCTCAGACTTTTGCAACAAGAAGATAATGCATGTTCCCAAGCGTTAATCTTCATGCCGGTGTGTGTTTGGTCTGCGCTGCATGCACCCTGCTTGGTCTTTAGAGACTGAAGCACATGCCAAGGGATCATCTTCGTGAGACCTTACGGCAGGATGCACAGAGATGCTCCCGTGTGGCCTCCACAGCTCAGGCTTCATGCAGTTCTCTTCTGCTGTATGCGTCCAGCTCGTAGCTCCCTGACCCTTACTGTCTAGGTGTCACTGAGCAGGGTTTGCTGAGGAGACCCAGCCCTTCGCTGTAGGCCCTCACAGATAACTGTTTATGCTGATGTGCCTGAAGGCCACTCGTAGGGGAGCTTCTCTGCTTCCTCCTCCCCACCAAAGCATCCCATGGGATTGCCCGCCAGCCAGAAAGGCGTGGCAGGGGGGCATTGGGATGGCTTGTGGGGGGCAACTACATCGGTGACACAGCAGCTAAGCTCATGAATTAGAACAATCCTGGCATATGGCCTGATCCAGGCTCCTTCCGCGGGCTGCCTTTCCCTACCTGAACATTTGGCACATGGATCATTATCACAAGTCGCATATCAGATGGCAACCTAATTCCCTGCCTGTCCAGATAAAACACAGACAAGCAGCAACACTGGAAGAAACCTTCCACAACACGGAAACTGAAATTTCAGCCAAGCAAAAACTTTGCATGAAAGAATTTCTGATTTTATACATATTCGCCTTTCTTATAGTCCATGACCAGGTTCTGCATTTTTTTTCTAAATTGAAACTTTCCTGCAGAATCTAGTCCCCGGAAGAACAAATCTTAAGCAATACCCCAATTTGGAGACACAAATCTTTGAGCACTACAACCAGTTGCCCAGATATATATATTTTTTTTTGGTAGCAACTAACAAAATAAGGACTATGAAAACAGTCATGAGACAAATCAAGTAAGACTGGGTGAGAATTTTGCCTGGGTAGATAGCCTTGTGCTATTAAACCGGTAAGTGGAGCAGAAAGCTACTTCTAGACAGATGCAAAGGGAAGGAAAAAAAAACAACAAAGGGGGGCTGACGAGTCATTAGTCTGAATTACTGGAAAATGGGCAGCAAACTGACAGGTAGCTTCCAGCAAATTTTTACTTAAAGGTTTAGCAGAACCTTCCCGGCTAAAGCTTTGAGAGGAATTTCATTCCCAATCACTAAGAAAGGCTTAGATGTTAGCCTGAGGAAGCTTCAATATTTAGAAAGCTGATGATGCAACTGCTATGGGGAAATGTCAGCAGAAGGTGGCTGCTTTTAGCACCAGGGGAGACGGACAAGAAAGGAAAGAACGCAAATGCTGTTCGTGAAGATATTTTATTTCAGATTTCTTGACCCATATTATTTAAATAGCACGTCAGCCCAAATTAGAAAGAGAGACAGCTTCTATTTTGACATCTGTGATTTTGTTTCATGTTGCCTATAATAGTGGTAAACAAATCCTGCAGTTACTGAGCTATATAGGAACTAAAGCAGCTATTTTGGGGAAATTCTTCCTGTTCTCCTGTGGACTCTGCCTCTTTTGGCGGCTGCCGCTGCCTCCTCACATTCCAGCCACGGCTCTGTTTATGTGGCTGTATTTCACAGTACCACTAACTCAGATTGGAACGCATTTATGCCTCTCTCCTGTTCACTAATGGACCACACTATGAATGGCCCCTTCTGTGAGGACATGGGCAAGCTCTCAGAGCTGAGTAGCATTTTGTTGAAGGCATCGATACACAGGTACTCTGCTGCCAGATTTATTCCATAAATAACTACAGCAGCATTTTTGGGGGGGTAGGGAGGAGGGAGGGAAACCTGCAGTATCTCCTATCCCAGTTAAATGAGTGAATTCCATCATAATCCCCCTCCCCTTCAGACTTCAATACTTGTCTCAAGCAGATGGCCCCATAAATAATACATCCTAGGAAACCCGATCAGCCACCTCTGGGATACGCTTGAGCTCCTGTCTCTCATCATATCATCACTAGATTAGCTCTGGGAATTCTTTTAATTTAATCCTTTTAACAGGTCATGTGCACAAGAAGCGGTGACTGAGAAATGAGATGCGTTCAGTCGGGCTAAACAGTCGGTAGTCTGGAGCTGGCAGGTCCCTGCTCGCTGCTTTCGGGGGGCTTTAGCCACCACACTCAACTGCCAACCCCTTGCTGCCCGAGCCTGAGGCAAGGGAGCCCAGGACCGATGAGCCTGAACACGAGGAGGCCGGGAAAGAGGGGTCACGGGACAGAGTATCTGAGCAGTGCTGTCACACATGGCCCCAGCGGGCTCAGCAAGGAAAAAGGTCCTTCGAGCAGGGGGGCACTTGCTGCCTTCTCTGGGAGCCAAAAATGTCATTTTTATTTTAGGATGTAACACGGAAATCTATAAATTCCATTTTCTCTGTCAGTAGTACCCCCCGCTTTTTCAAATGACTGGATTTTAGCAGGTGCTCAGAAAGGTCCCATAGGATTTATTCTCAGCCCCCCCAACCTCAGTGCAGGCACCTGGGCAGAAATACCAAGTACCGGTGATGAGGTGGGTCCTTCTTACAGTTACCCCTGTGGTGATGCCAGTCTCAGGGCTTCCCATTCTCCTCCACACTCGTTGGCAACATGGGAAATCCTGGCTTGGCCTGTCAGGTCCTTTGCAAGCTGAACTTCATCTCCCCAACCTTCACTGTGCTGGGAAACATGTTTACAGCACCGCTCTGTGAACAGCTTCACCAAGATGACCCCAGCTGAAAAAACACCACAACCCTTTCTCAAAGCAAAGCAAGGAAAGGAAAATCTCCATTCGCTATTGTTAAGCTGGCACTTCCCAAGGCCTTGGTGGGCAGATCTGCCACCCAGTTTTACCCAGGCAGCAACAAACTGTGATGTGGAGGATGGAGAAATGGGACTCTTCTGTGTGAACAGCTTCACCAAGATGACCCCAGCTGAAAAAACACCACAACCCTTTCTCAAAGCAAAGCAAGGAAAGGAAAATCTCCATTCGCTATTGTTAAGCTGGCACTTCCCAAGGCCTTGGTGGGCAGATCTGCCACCCAGTTTTACCCAGGCAGCAACAAACTGTGATGTGGAGGATGGAGAAATGGGACTCTTCTGAATTGTATCATAGAATCATAGAACGGTTTGGGTTGGAAGGGACCTTAAAGACCATCTAGTTCCAACCTCCCTGGGCAGGGACACCTCCCACTAGAGCAGGTTGCTCAAAGCCCCATCCAGCCTGGCCTTGAACACTTGCCAAGGAAATTGCACTGCACATTTACACCCCAACACCGCAGTCCAGCCATGCAGCTTATGCTTTAGGATGGGAACCACAAAACAGCACCCGCCCCTCGACTTCCACTGTTACTCCTTCCCTTTATTCTGGTTTCTCCAGGCACTAGGGATGGATGCAGCTGAAGCCCAGGGTTGGTTTGGGCCACCTTCACTGCATGAATCCGCAAGGATGGATGTATGGGATGAAGGCAAGGAAGGAAACGTGTCTGTAGGTACCGGGGAGAGAAGTGAGCACAGGGACTGCTTTTCATGTCTGTGGAGCCACAGCCTGGTCTCCCTGGTCACACAGGCTGCAGTGGGCAAGGTCAAAGACCCGTTTCCAAAGGGTTTGGAAACCACCCTGTTTCTTTAAAAAATGGGACCGGAAAACAAAAACTGGGCTTGAGTCCTTATCTGGAAATGTCTGCAGGGTGCAAATATTTGAAAGTAGCACTGCTAAACCAGAATGGCTTTTAAATCATAACAAATCATATCTTGCATTTCTGTAATGCCTTTCATCCTATGTTCTCTTTACAAACATAAACACATGAAGTTCAACAACACATCTGGTGAAGTATTGTGCTGTGTGGGAGCTTTCACATCCCAGTTTGTTAGATGAGCAGACATGTGGGGTCGGTAGTGACCCCCTGCCCCGCATCAGACAGGGTATCTGCGACAGTGGCTGGAACGTGACCAAGATCTCCTGACCACCAGCCTTATGCTCGAGTTGGGAGATATCTTTTGCTGGTAGCCCCGCAGATTTATTTGTCAAGAGGCTGGGTCACAGATCCAGCAAATAAAATCTTGAAGGGGGGTAACAGCAGGGGACAAAGCAAACTCAACTTTTCCAGCCATCTTTTTTGAGCAATTCAGTGTCTATCCAATGCATCGGCAATGTGGAGATGTCACCCCATTTAGGTTTCTGTCTCCGGCATGCCCGGTTGGTATCCTACTGGAAACCGATTATCAAGAGACACATTTACTGTGTGGCGAATCAGAATTTGTTATTATCACCACCCCATTAATTTCCACACACATCTGCTGGAGTACTTGTTTCTGCCTGTGTCTCACATTTATCTTCATCTAATCCACTTTTTACTGCCCTTGTCTTAGTGCCAGCAACTATCATGAGGCGCTGTAAACGCTTGTTAGTTAACCATTTGCGATCACCAGCTCTTCGAACTCCACATTATTCTAGTTGTTGGAGTTTAGCAAGTTTAAGTTCTGTGACACCGAGATTATTTAACTAGGTTATGAAATAAGTCACCAGCAAGCACCCTGAGCTGGTGCCAGCCCCCCAGGGGCAGGAGGGGGAGAGGAATTCTGGGATTTTCAAAGAGGTCCAGGAACTAAGGAGCCCAGTTCCTCCTGGATGTCAGTGGGGCTGGGGTGTGCTCAGCCCGTGCCAGCTTCTTTGAGAAAGCTCAGCCTAAATCCTTTGATAAGCAGATAAGTCATGAGGTTCTGCACGTCCTAAGCCCCGATGCAGCAGGAAGGTGGAGTGCTGATGGCTGGTCTGAAACCTCAGCCTCAGCAGCCTTTCATCTCCTGTCTTTCAGGCACTGTCCAAATAGGACACATCGCCAGTGAAGGAGAAATGTTGCTGAAAAGACAACGCTCCCCGCTCTCAGACATGCCGTCTTCCTCTCTGCGCCGACTGCCTACAGGACACCTCAGGTTAAAATGTTTTCTGCTGAATCAAAAAGAATTCCTCCCATACTACTTGACAGCCTCTTTTCCTCTGTCAAATGTAATTAGCTTCCCCTAATTAAAGGGCTGCAGCCAGGCTCAGCAGGAAGCCGGAGGAGCTCAGTCCTCAACCAACAGCTTTGCGTTTCTGCTTAGTGTTCAGGCAGATGAAGGCCAGGAAGCCCATCCTGACCCCCTCCAGGGCATCACAGTGCCTTGGCCATCCCTTCTTTGGGGACAGGAGCAAAGCCTGGGCTCCAGCAGCCCAGGAGGCTGCTCTGCTGCCAGGCAGGGGTGGGCAGCAGGAGGCAGCTCATCCCGAGGCCTGCGGGACACCACACTAGCAGGTGGCCTGTGCTCGGCATGGTGGACACCAGCAGATGTTACCCAAGTGTGTCTTCTGGTCTAATTCCATATCTGGTAATGGGCTAAATAAAACGTCAAAGAGGTCTTGATACCATCTCCCAGCACCAAATGATTGCCTTGGTGTGCTGTGATCTGTCCTGTTAGGATTTATTGTGCCCAGTTGGAGTTAAACTTCTTCTTTCTGCCTTCGTCTGAGACACATATCTAGTAGCCATACATTGAGAGGAACAAAATATCCCCCCAGAGCCCCTCAGGCAACTGCACAATGCCTGAATGCAGGGAGGTTCATTGTGCTAATGGCCTTAGCAGCACTACCCGGCCACAGCGTGCTGCCCAACCTCCCCGCAGAGCCAGGAGACAACAAACTGATGGATCATCCTATTTTCATCTCACAGCAATCCCCAGCAGTGCAAATACTAGGCATGTGTCCATGCCAGAACCTCCTTTGGACCGGATCCCCTGGTAGCGCGCTCCCTCTTGCCGACTCGCCCCTCCGTGGCTTTGTACAGATTATGTGCAGTTGATTTTAAGAGAGCGGCATTTTGCAAAGGGGGTGTGTTACCATAAACTACCAGAGGTGCCCAGTGTAGTGGTGAACGGAGCCCACCTCCTCCCCCGTTCAGGCACTCTGACATCCCATTAACTCCAGCGGTAGGAAATTACATCTCCTGTCAAGGTTGAATTCATTCTGACTTCATTTTCTACCCGCCGGAACTTGTTATCCCTGTGTCTGCAACTTTATACCACCCCTACATTCCCTTATCAGACGGAATTTTCTGTGTGTAAGAACATAAGTCACCGCTCAGCTTCCTCCTTGGTAAGAAAGCCAGCCTGTCTACCTGAAGTCGCACCTGGGAAGGCTTGGTCTCCCTGACAGAGGGGTCATCCTGACTGTCCTCATGTGGGCTCTCCCCAATATTTCCTCATCCTCCATGCAGCCTGGACCCCGTAACTGGGAATCTCGTTCCAGAAGTGGTCTTGCCCATGCTGCACAGAGACACAGCAATGTGCCTGCTTCTGTCTGATGCTCCTCTTCTTCTGCAGCATTGCCCTGGGAAGTTGTGTCAAGGAGGTTACTCACAACCACTCTCACAGCCTTCCTGAGACAGACTCTCCCGTTTTACAGGTATTCCTTATATTTTCCAAGCTGCAATTTGCCTCTATTTTTAGAAACATTTAAACGTATTTTGGATGGCGATTATTCATCAGACATTATCCTTTCTCAGCAACCTGTCACCTTCACTGTAGTTTCATCCACTAACTTTCTCACAATGCATTTTATTTTACAACACAGGTTGACTGTAATACTTAATGATTTAAATATTAGATGAAATTCTGCCAGTTAAAATTCTTGTGTGTTTGTTGTTTTTTTTTCCCACAGGTCTTCTTGACTATAGTTAAATATGAGTCTCTTCCTCTTCAGATCTGTTTCTGGTGGTGGCTTGAACTGTAATGCTGGCTGTCACAATGATGCTCCAGGCCCTTGTAGTGTAGAAGGCAAGAAAACTGCTGATCTCCATGCCCAAGGTAAATCCCAGCAGCTTATTTAGAAACAATTTAGCTTCTAAAGTTAAAGTTTAATTACTAAAGTACCTGAACCAGGTACCAGGTTAATTAGACAGGATCAGCAAAATCTCATTCAGATGTAGTGGTTTCCTTGTTTCCATTTAGATACAGATCTGTTTCAGCTTCAATGGGAGTCTGCTGTGAACCTTCATATCCAAGACAGCAAAAGTGCCTGAAGCCTTTTTTCTCTTCTTGCTTGCTTTTTTTTTTTTCCCTTTCCAATTTTTGTCAGTGTTGATTACATAGTGGTACTCTGTTTCACTCCAAATGTGTAGTTCTATCTGAAACTCACTGAAGCTGATGAAAGTCCTTCCATTGGTCTCAGAAGGACCTACCTGAGGCTCATAATCTATGCATTACCTCGGCAGTAAGCATCTGAGGCACATAAAGAATATAATCTCTTTCTATCATGTCTTCTTTTTGTTCCTTTTTTTCAAACATGCCATACAAGCTGTTAATGGAGCAAATGACATGGAAACATAATCTGTATTCCTACAGGTTTTGTGGCTGTGCTTGCTGCTTATTCCTTATCACCCGAAGCGATAAAGCCATGTTGGTGATACCATAATTGAGTTTAGTGGAAGTGATTTATCAGGCTGCTAACAGAGAATGAAAACTTCAGGGGGGGGAACAAGCAGCAGGAGAATATGAACTTTTCAGAAACAAGAATCTTGGTTTTTATGCAGATGGTTGTGTTAATGAAAACCAAGGGGGGAAAAAAAACCCATAGTCACAACAATTTTGCTTACAGAGCAGATGATAGCTTATCTAAGGAAAAGGGATTTCAAAGTTCTTCCTGAAATGTCATCTGGGTTTCATTATCTCTCTGATAACACCTAGTGTGTAGGATCTGTTATTCACTCCTTGCTGTTAACTGGTTGGGAATAAGTCTATAATTCATTATGCAGAGAAAACGTGGAAGAGTCCCATACTTGAACACAGGAGCAACAAGTGTGCTTTTGGTGTTTCTTTTATGCAAAAGAACAATTTTTCTCAAGAGCCAAATCAAAGCCCTAATGGGCTCAAAAGAAAGACCTCGCTGATTTCAACAAGAGTTTGAACCAAGAGTTTGCTTAGTTTATTTTTCTATTCTTACCTTTAGGAGTTATTATCTAATATTTGCACTGTAGGAGCGTTCAAAAGCCCCAAACTCGGGGGCCCATCCTGCTGAGCTCCAGATAAGCATCCACAAAAGATATCAGGTTTTGTAAGTGAATGCGCACCTAATGGTTCACAAGCTGCTGGAGCTTGTGAAATGGCAGAGCCCTGGGGCTGTCCTTGGCGTCCTCAGGCCTGGTGGCTTCCACTCTGCTGGAGCTGAGGAGAAAACTCACATCTCCCAGCAGGGGCTGCTGCAGGAAACATGATCACCTCCCAAAGGTGACATCAACCTGCAGAGGGGGAAGCTGGTCAGATGTTTGGTACCTGCGGCCACATGCTTGGTGAAACTGCACCTCAGCAGTTAACCAGTGAGCCAACAAGTTTAAAATTAAACCAGTGCTTCAAAGTGTTGCTGAACAGCTTAGGAGGAAGTGCTGACACCTGGCATAGATAATTTAGCATTGCTAAATTGATTGAGACCTCATACAGTTTCTGGGCAGTGGTGTCTATGTATGGTGCTTACCTTCTGAGCTCACTTACTTCCTCACTAAGGGCAAAATAAATCTATTATCACATTAGGTTCAATCTTATTTAGCTGGGGAGCCATCTTTTTCGGAGAAATTCTACTTTTTGTTTAATTCATTATTTTGTTTTCCTCTCTAACGACGGAGGAACTGTGAAACAGCCCTATCAAGAATGCCTAATTTTGATAAATTAATCGTCTCCCTGTAGAGTGATCAATTACAAGAGATGCTGGGAAATGCACTTGCACGTTTCAGAATGTCTCAGATTCATTAGCTATTCCACTTGAGTTATGAGCTAGTGAGCAAGACAAAGAAAATGCCTTTGGAATAACTCTTTGCAGCTTCTGTGTTTTTAAATAGGCAGTTAACAATTTACCATTCCCTCCTTTTCAGTTGTTTGTTTTATTTTTCATATGAAAGAGAATGTAATCAGCTTTTCTATTAAATAAAAAGCTGAGGATAAATTTCCCATTGTTAAACCATGTCTACCGGCATCTCCTTATCTCCACATAACAATTGTTATTTTCTAAATCTTCTATTTCCCATTATCCCGTGTGAATTTAGTTGCTGCTTTTTCAATCAAGATTTCTCTAAGGCAAGACTCTAGAATTTCTGTGGCAACATTTTACCTCATCTTTTCTTCTCTTTTTTGGTAGGCAGGGGTGGCTTCCTTGCTTATAACTCATTCCAGAAGCCAAGCAGGACTGATCGCTATGGGACCAGCGTGGATCTTTCCATTTCCTCTAGATCATCCTTGGAGCTATCTTGAGAAGCCTGGACCATGGTCCCCTGTGTTCTCGGTTTCAGAAAAGCCACCGGGATACTCGGAAATGCTGGGGGTGTGGAGTGGGAGGTACATCTGGTGTGTCATGGTCAATGCCACATTCAGAGCCTTTGGCCATGTGAAGGCATGACGAAACCTTGAAGCGTTACTTGGGTACCTCAGCCTCAGCCCCTGCATGTACCCTGATTGTTTGCTCCCCAGTTGGAGGAGCGTGGGTGCCAAGGTAATGCCTCCTGGCCAGGACAGTAATGCAGCCATGCAGATTCATTAAATATCTGTGGGCTGAGGGTGCTACTCACATAGCATCTACACGTCCACCGTCTGAGAGACTGTGTGATCCCACCTGATGAAAGAGACGTGACAAACAGATGAGCAGATGTGAGGCAGTGAAGATAAGAAAGAACTGTGCAGAGGCTTCCCAAACCCCAGGAAAAAAATGGGTGTGAAGGAGTTATCCTACAGCAAGCTCAGCCAAATTCTGCAGCAAACCAGTACACTGAATAAGGAGGGGACTCGACCTGCAGGATTGTGGTGGCTGCCAAAAGTCTTTCCTGTTGGTTCTTGAACTATCGTTTCATAACTAAAGCAGCCAGAGGCCTCAGGCAAGTTTAGGACTGTGATATGCAAAGGGCTGCCATTGCCACACAGAGAATGAGAAAGCCTTTCTGTAAAAAGCAAATTCAGAAGAAGAATACAGGATCTGAAGTCAAAAAGCTTCAAATCAATGATGGCAGCAGACTTCAGGCAGTAAGCTGCCACCCTTGACCCCTTCCTCTGGGCGACTTGTGACATTCAGAGCTCATTACAAGAATCCTACTCCCAACCCAGGCCTGAATGCAAGTAAAGGATTGTCAGGGCAGTAGTCCAGACTCTCCTACAAGCTCAGCCTGAATCACCAGTAGCAGTCATGCAACTGGAAGAAGCCTGTTGAGTCATTAAATACAGTCTCTGGGAAGTCACAGTCAACCATATAATGGATGGATCCACAGCCCTTCTTTGCTTTGCACAAAACACTTCATTAAGCCATGACCAACTGGAAGAAGCCTGTTGAGTCATTAAATCCAGTCTCTGGCAAGTCACAGTCAACCATATAATGGAAGGATCTGCAGCCCTTCTTTGCTTTGCACAAAACACTTCATTAAGCCATGACAAACACAAGATCTTTGCTGCAGAAAAAAAGCACGCAACAGCCACCTCAAAGAACCACAGAGAGGGGTCCAAATGTCCTAGGATCATGCCAGATCCATCAGGGAAAAATACCCAGGTGATTTTCCAGGATGGACTGCACCCTGTGTTAATTTTGGAGGCGAAATCCTCCTAGGTTCTTGATTTGATTCTTATTTCTAATCTGGTGATCATCTCAGTTCTGAGTCTGAGGACCAGACAGATGACCTAGTCACTCATGAGGTTGCTCTGTCCTACACAGAGAAGCTTTGCCTCTTGTCCACCTTCTCCCCCACTGCTGTAGCCAGTCTCTGATCTCCAGAAGGAGAAGAAACACCAAACATGGCATCTTGTCCGAACCTTCCTTATACCTCACAGCTAAACTGAACATCGAGGGAAGACCCTCCCTGGGTCCTGCAAAGGACCATCAGGAGCATGGAATTAAATAATCTTTATCCCATTTTGGCAGGAGTCATAAGAAATGGAGCATTTTGTCAGGGAGTCTGTAGCTGAAGATCTAATTGTGTTTTCATGATTTACCCCAATTTGGAAGTTTAAGTCTTAAGCCATTTCTGATCTCATATTGAAACTGGAAAGCTCTGGGAAGTCATACATGCTAGCAAGGGACATGGTAGGTAGGAGGCCTGCCAAATTTCTGGGAAGTCATACATGCTAGCAAGGGACACGGTAGGTAGGAGGCCTATTGCGGGCCAAATCACCCCAATTTGGAAGTTTAAGTCTTAAGCCACTTCTGATCATCTCATATTGAAACTTCATTTCTCTGGGAAGTCATACATGCTAGCAAGGGACACGGTAGGTAGGAGGCCTATTGCGGGCCAAATCAATTTATTCAGGGCAATGCAGTTTGAATCAGAGTTTAAGAAAATAAAAAATAAAAACCAGGGCACCTTTAAAAGTTCCTCAGCTCCTGCTGTTACTTTCCGGCATGATGTCATGTTCTTCTATTTTTGCGATGGTAAACACTTCCACAGCAACAATTTTGATGTCACAAACAGAAAATAATGATTCCAGGAGAGAGAGATATGAAGCAGGAGCAGATGACCTCTTTAAAATTATTAATAATAAACATCATCCTCTTTTCTTGCACATACTTTTGGTGACAAAAAGCTAGAAGGAAAGAAAAACAAAAATGAAGTGATATACAAGTCCCAGAACTGTCACTGAAGACTATGGTTTGTTTTAAAGCGTCCAAACAAGACATAAGTGGGTCTTTTACCCTGTAGCTATTGCTGCCCAAAAAAGCCAAAACAAAATAAAAAAAAAAATCCTGTTTCTGCTGTGGAATGCTGACTAGAACACAGTCTTAAGAACCACATCAGTGCAGTTCCCACAGAAGACAAGGTCAGAGTTTGACCCTTCATTTTATTTTTAAACACACTTTTTTGCATTCGAACATGTAAGTAGTGGTAGTTTAAGAAAAAAATAAAAGGCCCAGATGCTTGATGAAATGTCAGCAAGGAATCAGTTCATTCTGCTTCCAGTTGATACATTTAATGTCCTTACTGCAGTGGTAGACCCCCAAAGTTTACTTTCAGAGGGATGAGCACACTCTAGTGCATACGTTATTTTATTAGGGTGAAATAAATGTCTCGGAAAATGCCAGAATTAAAAGAAAATGAAAAAGAAAAACCCCAGCTATGAAATTAGGGCAAATTTATGATCTGCCTCTAGTCAAGAGAATGCATAAGATAAATCAGGGCGAATAGAAGGACGCTACGTGCAGTTCTGAAGGTGGGCAAGAGAAGACTTTCATTGAAGTGCCTTGAAAGAAAAGGAGACTTCGAAAAGAAAAGCTTCTTAAACATCAAAAGATAAAGGACACCAATCAGGCTTAGCAAGTTAGTCTTTGAAATGTGGTACCAAGTTCCAAGTCAGCAAAACATGTATAGATATAACAGTGCAACGTTCTCTCATACTTCCAAAAAGGAAACTTACTTTCACAAATGCGACTGCATGCCTCTATCAACAAAATTCCTTTTTTCTGCAGTCTGTGTTTCCAAAAATAGAACAGTAAAGGAGAAAATACTCATGTTGAGAGAAATTGAGAGGGCTGCCTAAGCTGCCTATTTAGAATCTTTCCCAAAGTTGGATGCACCCACTTGCTTACATCTGCTAGCGCACATGTAACCACTGCAGATAACAACCCGATTGCAGTACATAGTTCAGACACTTTTTGCAGCCCAGACTGAGTACATCAGGTTGAACTTAGAGCACCTTCCCACCACGGCTTTCAGTTCCCCACTGGGAAGGATATTTTAGCACTACGATGGCAGGGCCCAGTTAGAGGAGCTGGGGGAGGACAGCTGCAGTGCTGGTTTTCTTGCTCAGCTGCTGAGTATATAGCAACCAAACAGGCAACACATTTGAAAAAACTGCACTCATCCAGGCACATACACGTCTGTATTATTGGCTTCCATAAGATAAAATGAGCAATAGAAAGTACAGTTTCATTTCCAGCTTGCAAGAGATGATTGCAGACAACTTGGAGAACAACATGACTGCTGAAGTGATGAAGCGTATTTTCCAAAGGTGCTGCAATGGAGCCAGCAGAAAGAAAACCACACTGAACTGTGTACGAGGAGCTGAAATCTTATATTGTAACATAAGCATACTATTGCATAGATGCAGTTTGCTGTGGGACTTACCCCTGCTGAAGCAGGGAGGTTTGCCAGCAGCCCTGTACTGCAGATGAAGCGGAGAAGAGTGGTGCTTCCTCAGGCTGCCCCATGGGAGCATAGAATCATAGAATGGTTAGGGTTGGAAGGGACCTTACAGACCAACGAGTGCCAGCCCCCCTGCCATGGGCAGGGACACCTCCCACTAGAGCAGGTTGCTCAAAGCCCCATCCAGCCTGGCCTTGCACACTTTCAGGGATGGGGCACCGACAACTTCCCTGGGCAACCTGTTCCAGTGTCTCACCACCCTCACAGTAAAGAATTTCATCTAGTATCTTGTCTAAATCTCCCCTCTTTCAGTTTAAGTACATTACACCTCATCCTATTGCTTCCCTCCCTCTAGACATAGTGTTTAGAGACATGGTTTAGTGATGGTTTTTATGTTGATGGTTGGACTAAATGACCTTCAAGGTCTCTTCCAACCTAGACAATTCTATGATTCTATGATAAGGAGTCCCTCCCCATCTGTTCTGTGGGCCCTCTTCAGGTACTGGAAGGTAGATATAAGGTCTCCCTGGAGCCTTCTCTTCTCCAGGCTGAACAACCCCAGCTCTCTCAGCTTATCTTAATGACCAGACCTCTGATCATTTTTGAGGCCCTCCGCTAGACCTGTTCCCACAAGCCGATGTCCTTCCTGTGCTGAGGGATAAGCACAGCCACCTTATCCTTCTGGGCAGACTTCTCAAGGAAAAACTTCCACAAATCCAAGGGAGCAATACAGGGAGCCCTGCTCTCTATTTAAAAAAAAAAAAAAAAAAAAAAAAAAAAAAAAGGAAGGTATCATTTTCTTCTGGTCATGCTAAGGAAGCCTGAATAACAGAGAGACAGAAGGAAGATATTTACCTATTAAAAATAAATGATTCAGAGATGAATTTTTGAGACTTGTGCCATATGGCGGGAAAACTTCTCAGGGAAAAAAAAGAAATCCTCCTGAGACTGAATTTCCTTTTGATAGGAACTTAAGCAAGGGTGTGCTCACTGCGGGCCTCTAAACCCTCCTTGTTAAAGCAGATGCCTGGCTGCTTACCTGTGGCAACGACACATGGCTCTTCCTTTCATCAGCGATTTGGTTTACTTTGAGCGGTCGGGTTTGTAGCTCTTCAAGGACTTTAAAAAAATGTGACTTGTCAGTTCTCTTCCTATACACTGCTCTTTGAAATAAAGACTAGACAGCATGCAAACTACATGCTAAATAATATTTAAATGTGTGTCACCTTTAGCACCCCTGTTGTTGGGAGGCAGCTGTGTGCTGGGGTGACCTCTGTGAAGCGCTTCGGGAGGAAAGAGGGAAAGAAAAGCCCCGCTTGGGGATGGAGGAGGTGTCCAGGGGGGGTGCAGCCACACACACCTACCCTGCCCAAACATAAAACCTGTGCCAGCCCCGAGCCCATTTCCCATCTGGGAGAGCTGTTGTTCTTCAGACTATAGCCCAAGACCAGACCAAAGGCACTGGGCAGACTGGGAAGGGGCCACCAGCCAACTAACATGCATTTTGGGGCCAAGATACTTGGATGGGTTGTAGAGTTGATGTGTGTACTGCTGTGTTTAATTACTGCCATGAATCAGAAGTTGTATTGTATATGAAAAGGTGAAAGGTCTCCTCAGAAATTTCAATGGGTTTTAGACCAGGTTTTCTATGTTTCAGTGGTTTGTGTTGTGTTCTGCTACGGCAAGGGTCAGTAGGCAGATGTGATCTGGTGCCTGGAGCCATGACTATTGTGTTTCTCATAGTTTTTAATTTAGAGATATTTGCAGAGGTTAATTTCGAGTTGCCTGTGATTCTGGACACCTGGAGCTCAGTCCAAATGTCATCTGTTGTGCTTAGAGCAGGTCATGGTGTTATTTCAGTTTTGCGATGCTGGAACCTCCACTGGGAAGCAGAGAAAATCCCTGACAGAGGCCAGTGAAGAGATACTAGCAGAGATGAGATGTATTTATGCATGAGTAACGTGAGCCTGTCTTCAGTTTCAGATGCCTCTGGATGTTCAATGAAAGCACTTCTCCATCCTGAAGCAAAACACAGGCAGGCTGCATCCCAGGATTCAGGATCAGACAGAGAGAGCCTTCACCTTCTCTCTCACGTGCCCACTGGGGATCAGGCAGTGCATTGACTACAGAGGGTCCCTTTTACTCCATCCTTTGGCTTGCCCCTTGGATGTGGAGGGCTGTAGCAGGATGCACCAAGGGAGCTGTGAGGAACAAAAACTCAGACCTGTGTGGGTTTTGGCTCAGGTAACACACTGATGTTTACCAGCTCTGCAATGAGGTGGGGAGTGGAAAAGAAAGGCTCCTGGGACACAAGGGATCAGACCTGCTGAGGAGATGCGGGTTCTGCCACTCACTTCTTGCAACAAATGTGTTAACAGCATGTGATAGACAAGGTCACCTATGCTTTTTAATTATGTCTAAATTATTGCTTGAGTCCTGAAGTGTCAGGATCCTGCTCAGGCAAGGGGATTGAAGAGTAACAGAGGGAAAAATGATCTTTGAGAGAAGGCTGTAGGACTTAGCTGGGACCAGTGCCGGGGAAGAGGCTGTGGCCCCGGTATGATGGTGGTACACAGTGGGAGAGCATGGGAGCACCCTGGCAGCTGTAACACAGCTCATGGAGGCCTGGCAGTTGATGGAGAAGCCAGCTACTGTCCAGAAGCTGCTTTGACCTCTGGAGGGGCTGTATACATCCCGTGACAGGCCTTCTGGCTGTCACGCCTAGAGAGGCTCATGGAGCTGAGACCAAGCTAATGGTTTTTCAAAGACATCGAAACCTGGGGCGAAGGAGTCAGCGTGGAGCCCTCTGGCCACGCGATGCGGTTATGCCCCAATTCTTTAAAAAGCAAAGACAGATGAGAGGTCTTAGACCAGGTCAAACTACCATAATGCAGTCCCTCGGGGATGGCAATTAATCAGTAATTGGCACACACATACACACACACAAAATGGCCAGAGGAGGAGGGGGATGGGAGAATATCCCTGTGGACTCTGATCCAGCCCTGGTTTATACTCTCCCTGCCTAGATGCAGGACTTGCAGCCGTGCCAGGTCTCCTGCCACTGTCCTGAACCCCGGACACGCCGGGGGCTGCGTTCCCCCTCACCGGGCACACTTGCCAGCCTTTGTTTTAGAGGAGCAGCCTCCCCCTGCTCCCCTGCTCACTGCAGGAGCCCGGAGGATTTTGGATTTCGGCACAGAGTTACATCTTTTGGCTGCTTTCCCTGCCCCCAGCCTGCTGCTGCTTTTTAAGGCAGTTTCTGAAAGGAGGGTCCATCCCCCAGGATGGCTGGGGCACTCCCAGGAGCCCAGGAGAACTGATGTGACTGCTTGGCTGGCGAGCTGCCGTGCCCCAGGGGTAGGGGCACAACCCCATGGTGCCAGGAGATGTGGTGAGTTGTGGGAGAGGAAAGGGGGCCTTGATTTTTTTTCTTTTGTTTAGCATTTTTCCATATCTTATAAGAAGCTATGCACAGTGCTATGTCCCCTCGCTGGGACAGACGTGTCCCATGCAATGCTTAGCTCTCTCCTGCTGCCCCCAAAAGCCTGATCTCGCCGCTATTTCCAGCAAGGGGACAACAGAGCCTTTTGTCTGGGTTTGCTTTGGGCAGCTGGGCCTCTGAAATATGAATGCATATGTTTCCCCCCGCCCTTTCTTCTCCTTCCCCCCTTCTCAACAGGCTCAGCTGATGGGCCCACGTAACAGATTGCGCCTCTGGAAGCCAGACATTTGTGAGCTTTTCGTTTTCTTTTCTCCTCAGAAAACTTCATTCCTCCTCTCCTAACGTCGTCACAGACCGGCAGGCAGAACTGGACTCTGTGAGATACAGATTGCAGGTTTTGAAGTAGCATCATTTGTGTCACGTTATTGTTTTATCATCTGACTCGTTGTGATGGGGTAGCTGCCACCCTCTCTCTCGCTCTCCTCGCGGCACGTGACAGAGGTACCTGTGTCCCCAGCACCATCAGTCCCTGCCACTGCCCGCATCCACCTCCCAGAGTCCCTCAGGTGACACTTCCCATTTTCTTCTGCTTCTGTCAGCAAAAACATGAATGCCTCTTTTGCTGCTCCATCCCTTCACTCAGCTCTGCCTTTCTGCCAATGCATATCTGCCACGCAGGACTCTGCTCACTGCCCAAAATGGCAAAACACGTGTTAATACAGATCCAGCTGCGAGCAAACCCCAGCACCACAGAGCCTGTGAGGGGGCCTTTGGCACTTACCTGGATTATTACAATCTGTCGGTTAAGTACCTGAATGTATTGGGCTATGCAGAAAGATCATTGCTTCATTTTCCATTTGCTTTTTCTCTTCTACAGGCCTTCTGTCACAGCAGTCAGACACCAAACTCCAACCCGTGCACTTAATTTTCGGTATGGATGCCGAGCAGGCGAGAAGCTGGATTGGAAACCTTTCTTTACTGCTGCATCTGGTAAAGATTATCAGCTAGGGGTCTGCGAGCTTTGATTCAGGTCAGCTGGCATCAAAGGAGACTCAGGAGTGTTTGCTTTCAATTCTGAAGGCGAACAAAATAAGCGGTTCTAAAGCTCAGGCCTCCGCCTGCCCTCCATCAGGGGTCACTTTGCGGAGGGGGGGACAGGAGGGAGGAGGAATGGTGTGCTGAGTAAAGTCTCAGCTTTGTTCTTCTGGTTACGGCCGGCGTCAGCAGCCCTCCGAAAGGGGGAGGTAGCCTCCCTGCCACTTGTTCAAATATTTTGAATAATAAAGGCGTGAGTTTAATAAAGAGTTGTCCTAGTTCAGCATTTTCCCCTTTGAGCCTGGAGTAGCTGCGAGCCATGGTTAGTGATCTGAGAGCGGGGGAGAAGAGGAGATTGGGATGAAGATCTAGCTTTTGTAAGGGGTTTCTTTGGGTTTTGCTTTTGGACATGACAGTCACTACTGCTAGTTCTTCCCTGGCTGCTGCCTCCTTAAGTCCAGAGTGGCGACGCACAAAGCTTGAAAAACATTCTCTTTCCCAGCTCAGCCTCCACCTGGCACCAGCCATTTACCTTCCTGATCAGGCAAATTCGGCATCTGCAAATACTAATCATTTTCAGAACCTTTGCATATTCTTTCCTTCTGGTCATTTCCCTACATTTTAAATTTATTTGGTGCAAAAGGAATTATTCAGTCTGTTTCTGAGCATTGGCTGCGTTGACTCCCAGGCAGAGCTGAACAGGCTGCAACCCATCATTCCTGGCTCTGATGGAGGCGAAGAAGAAGGGTCTTGCAGGGACAGCAGGTCCTCTGATCCAGGGTTGCTTCCTCAATGTCCCTCTGCCTCACCTGTGGAGAGCAGGGCCAGCAAATCTCCTGCCCTCTCAGAGGCGAAGGAGGAAAAACTGATCAGAAAAGTGGTCAGATCCCAGTGTGATCCATGCAGCTGTCAGCAGTAAATCACCACCATCATCATTATCATTGTCATCATTATTGTTATTGCAATTGCCTTATATTTGCTCTTTTTTTCTTTAGCCAAGTGACTACTGAAGCAAAGTGGAGCAGCTCCAATAGGAAGGTGTGAGAGACACATCCAGGGAGCCCAAGGGAGAGAGGAGGAAGCTAACCCGTATCTACCATATCTTGCATTAATGCTGGCACTTTCTGAGGGGAGAAGACCCTCTTCTTCCTCCAGCCGTACTTTTTGAGAAGGGCTTGTTAAATGTATTTAATCCAGTGCATCCCCCTCAGGCATCCCAAAGGGACCCTGAGCACCCATCGTCCGGTTTCCAGCTGTGAAAGAGGGCACACAACAAGGTGCTGCCCACACACCCAGCATAAATCCCACTCAGAGAAACCATGGGAAGCAACAGTGACTTACTACTAGAAGAATAAAATCTACTTCTATGGAGCCAGCCATTTCCCACACTTATGAGTTTCCTGTGGACTTGCTGAATGTCACCTCAAACGCTGTGACCAGAGAGACCAGACTAGAACATTTAAAAGCATGTTTTCAGCTTGTTGTGTGAGTGGTGGTCATACAAGTCCTTCACGCCTCCTGCTGAAAGCCCACTTCCGAAACTTCCTAACAATTAAACAAAACTCAGCAGGACAACAGGACCTCGGGACATACACCTCATTTCTGTACTGAGAATGGGCATGTTGCTTGTTGTGGATACATAATCCAATAAACTCAGCCTCTTTTCTATTCTAGAAAAAAATGTTCCTCAGCTTAATTTGATCCTGTGAGCAGGTTGTGATCTTTTGTAAGCTTCTGCGAATGCTGTTAACAAAAATACGTCACAGCAGCTATTGGCAAACTGTTATTTCTGCTGCTTCCTCATCTATTTCTCTCTGCTCTGCATGACCGCTGACTCAGGTTTGACGACATCATGGCAAGACCAGCTGAAGCCCTTACCCCAGCCTGTTCATTCACTCCATCTCCACATCCATTAAAAAAAATGCTTTTTTTAGCTCTTTTTACTTTTTTTTTTTTCTTCTCTCTCTAGCTGCCTCTTTCAAGCTCTGATATGATGCCACAGCCCCATTCCCAGTGACAGGGGACCTCTCTCTTGTAGCACCGCCGCGGGATTCACTGCTTCATCAGATCACAGCCTACATGTTAATTCAGTTAAATCACATGAAAAAGTGTTCTGGCTGTGGCAAAAGGATCGGGAATAAATAATGGCTCTTGCTCCAAAGTGTTATTTCTACTAAAATGCAGCACATTTTAGGATAGAATCATAGAATCATAGAATTTCCCAGGCCGGAAGGGACCTCCAAAGGTCATCTAGTCCGACCCCCCCGCAGTCAGCAGGGACACCCCCAACTAGACCAGGTTGCCCAGGGCCTCGTCGAGCCTCTCCTTGAATATCTCCAGGGATGGGGCCTCAACCACCTCCCTGGGCAACCTGTTCCAGTGCTCCACCACCCTCACAGTAAAGAACCCCCTTCTAATCTCCAGTCTAAATCTGTTCCCCTCCAGCTTGAAGCCATTTCCCCTGGTCCTGTCACTACAGGCCTTTCTAAACAGGTTCAACATACAGGATACAACAGTTCGATGAATAAGCCTTCTGTCACTGACCTAGCAAGCAAATGAAATGGTCAGGTATGCACCAGGGCTGAAGATTTACAGCTTTCCAACACCCTGCCAACTGCTTTTACCCCTGTGCCTGTTCCACCCTCCTTCCTACCCTCGGCACCTTCCCCGTTGTCATCTCCTACAGCTGGAAAGCCCTTCAGCAACTCCAGCCTCATCGAACCCTCCTTTAGATCTTGCTCTGTGCTGCCTGTTAAACTGTGCGACCACAGCCCTGTGGTGGGCACAGCGTGGCTTTGGTGAGCTTTGCCAAGGGCAGCTCTCCTGCCTTGCCCCTCTTCTGCTGCCTGCGGATCCCTCTGGCTCTTGGCTTGAAGCAGCTGGAAAGATTAACATCCAGCAAAAATAAAACTTGTCTTTTTTTTTTTTAAATTATGACACATGGGTTGGTTTTAGTTTTTTTAACAATTTACTCTTCTCTTGGGTACAGAGTTGCGACCATAGCACGAACTTTTGTGCGGGTTGTGGCTGTATCAGCTTGGGGTTGTTCACATCCACGTAGCCTTCTCTGCTGGATGTGTGGGAATCAGGTCCTGTGGTGTAACGGCCCCTTTGCCAGAGGGCTGTCTTCATTTAATTGTTACAGGTGGAGTTAAAGCACCACCAAAACCATTTAGGTAAGCCCTTGTGCATCACATGAAAGTACAGCAGGGCTCTCCTTGCTAAAAGAGGATGCTCAATGTAGTCTATTACTTTCCACCCTGCAATAACCCATGAGTCAGGCTTGGGCAGTCACCATTCGTAAGCACTTGACCTGGTATTTGCCTATAGAAATCCTTAATACAGCAATTTTCTTTCCTGTCAATGACTCTTTCCACCTCTTGCTCCGGCTTTCAGAGTCATCCTCCCTTCCTGGCCTCACAGCCCCAAGCTTTCTGAAAAAGCAACTGCGCATGCTGCAGGTGTACCTTGATTGCACTAGTCTAAGTTTGATCCTAAAGCTTTGAGCTGTGGTTCAGATTAGGGACTCACAGCCTCAGATGCAGCTGGGCTGCTCTTGAGAAGCAAGCTTCCTTGTTTCGCTAAGGATCTGAGAAGCTACAGGTGATAACCCTCCTCTGGGGCCACCAGAAATACTAATCACTAGAGGGCACACCCTAGGGAGAAGAACTGTTAACAGTCACCATTCCATTTTCCAGACACACAGTTCATTCCTTTTTTTGATGGAAAATATTTCTCTTACTGCTTGTTTTCTTCTTCTGGCTACTCAACACCATCTCCCTGGGTCTCTTTATTGAGGATGATAGGTATCCCCTCACGGCCCCAGAGTCTGAGCCTGAGAATACATGACATCGCTTGCAGAGATGCATAAGATTTTGTGATTTGCTTGCACAGGAGAGGAGTTGTCTAGTTGTGGGGGACAGCATGGAGGAAAGCAGTAGAGCTGTCAGGGAAGACAACTCATAAGTAGACTCGTTGGGGCTGACAGCTCCTGCCTACTAGTGCTCCACCTTAAAAAGGCCCAAACTCCTCCACAGCCCAGTTACCTACGGGCCCAGGGTTGATTTTGGTGTGTGTTTAAAAACAACCCACTAGTGTCATGTGCTATAAGCCCTCCCATGTGGACATGGTGGCTATAGTTCTGGGGCATATAGGTGCTGAGGTTTCTGTACATGCCCAGGGGGTGGATGCCCCCAGCACAATAGAGGAGATCTAGATGTCCTGAGCTGGACTCCTGTGACTTGAGCATATGGGAACATATTGTACCAGAAGCTACAGAAAATAATCTCTCCTTATATGGGAAGCCTTTTATTTTATTATTATCATTATTAAGTTACTTTCCAGCATGGGTGCAGAGAGTTGAAGAAGGGGAAAGGGAAATTGCTCGCAGGATTCCAGCTGATGGGTGGGAGACGCTATGTGAAAATAAACACGCGGTCTTCCTCTTGGCTCTGTTGGCAGGAACAGCAAGAGCCGGATGCAAAAGAACAGGGAAGCTGGTTTGATCCTTCTGTTCTGCCCAGCTGGGTGCCAGGGGGGAGTCTTCAGGAGGGGGAAATGGTGCTTGACCTGTACCAGAACAGGCAGGAAGATACTTGGTGTCTGAAGTCCACGTTGTCACCACTTCATCACACAGCTGTACCAGTCCACGCAGGTTAATGGGCAAATGTACCTATTGCACAGGGGTGTTGTCTTGTTTTCCATCCTCCCCATAATAAATCACAGCTACAACAGTGCTACCTGGCAGAGGATTTTTTTTTTTTTTCCATTAGAGAGGAAGAACCCTAAATAGTACTCAGAAGCACAGCAGCAACACACAGCTCTGTTAATAATCTTTAATTGTGCTGTTATAGCTTAACCCCAGCTGGCAACTAGGCAACACTCAGCCACTATCTGCAGATAGGCAGAGAACGGGAAAGGTAAAAGTGAGAGAGCAGGAAGGGTAAAAGTGAGAAAACTCATAGGTTGAGATAAAGACAGTTTAATAGGTAGAGCAAAAACCATGCACACAAGGAAGGCAAAACAAGGAATTCATTCACTTCTTACCATGGGCGGGCAGGTGTTCAGCCATCTCCAGGAAAGCTCCAGATGGCAGAAGTCAGCTGGTATGGAAAAGGCTAGAGTGAACAGTGAAAATCTTACCCCACTGCTAAATTTTTCATCTCAGCCAGGGCTGAGTCTTTTTATCTTCAGAGCAGCCCACACCTCGGCTTAGGGTTACAGTGAGGACACTTACTGGTCCTGTAGCTCCAGCTGGCATGGGGTTGTTAGTGTTCTGCCAAGGGAAAGGAGAGGCTGCAAAGAGCTTTCTCCTTTCACAACTTCTTTTTCTTGGCCATGGGTTGGTCTCTTTGGCAAATGCTCAGCTCACACACAGGGTTTAGGGTTAGGTTAGGGAGAAAATCAAAACCTAGAGCTCTGTGCCTCAGAGGGAGAGACTGGCTTCATTAGAATTTTGCCTCTGAAAACTTCATCACTGGTGTGGCTTGTGCTACATGGTGACAGTCCAGCCAAGGACAGCATTTAGGGCTAGGGTTAGGAGAGGGGAAAATCCTCAAACGCCACTTTTGTTGTGGCTGAAAAGGGAGGCTGCAAAAATATTTCTCTCCTGACAGCTTTGTGATTTCTGTTATAGCTTGTGGTCCTTGGAGAAGGGCTTAGTCCATGCTTAGGTTTTGGGAACAAAGCTTAGAGCTTCCATCAGCTTGGGGCTGTCAAAGGAAAGGACAGGCTGCAAAAAGTCTTCTCTAGGAACTTCATCTGAGCCCATAGCTTAGTGTCCTTGGTTAAGCCTTGGTCAAGTTCGTTTGTCAAGGGATGTCAGTAGATGTCTTTCTCTCTAAGCCAGCAGGAGTTGGATCAGGCCCATTTGTTGCATTTTCCTCTACAGAGCTCAAATCAAATCTTATTTAGATGTTACATAGCAGCCCTTTGAAATAAAACTTCCACACGGATCTCACAAACTTGCTGTACCCAGTGACTGCTCACAGTGTTCCAAAGGAGCATTGATGTGAGGTAGACACCATAAATAACTCCACAGGACTGATTGCTTCTTGGATGTGCAAACCAGAGGATAAGATTCAGAAAAATCCACCATTTTCTTAAGATGGATAGAAGTCTACCAAAACTTGGTCATGAGCAAATTCTGGTCATGACTTCATACTTACATGCCTGTTGACATTTTCACTTAAGTAGCACCATGTAAGTCCCTCCTGGGACATGGGCAATTCACACTGTATTGCCACAACAACTGAGCTCTTCAGTGGGCAGTCGCACATGCAAGAGGTTCAACTAAACAGTACGCATGCTTGGGCAGATCAAGAAAATTTCTAGCCTTCAGTTTTTCTCTTTTACCCAACAGAATCAGCGGGAGGGTTCAACTCGCCCCAAAGCCTGAAGAATACCTACTAAATGTGTTCTTCAACCAGGGAGTGGAAGGAAGTAAAGTTATGGTATACCTTTACGACCTGGCTCTGCTAAGAAGGTGATGGGGAAGGGCAGGGCTCACTTGGAGGAACTTCAATTTGAATACAAGAAGAATTCAAGAAAATGCTTGAAGCTAAATAAATTCTTCCTGGAAGAAAAAGTTTGAATTAAGGAGAAATGGAGGAATAATAGGAAAGGTGAAATTATGAGGAAAGTAATCAGTGGGAAAAGAGAAAGCCAAGGGTTCCTGTTAAGAGGAAAGGGTAGTGATTAAGAGTGGGTGTAAGATACAGGAGACCCTTCAGAGCTACTTGTCACCTACATTTGCAGCAGCAAAGGGGCCAAGGAGCCAATGGTCAATGAGTCAGGAGCATGAACAGCCTACTGGGTGAGGAAGGATGCTCACGTGCTGGCACTTCTCTGAGGCAGGATGGAGGCAGAAATAGACTTGATATCCCCCATATGTTTACAGGTATCGAAGTCACCAGCTAATAGCCATGCCGAGGTAACAGGAAAAAATGTGATTCATAGGAAACCCTGTGGAAAAATGTTCACCCTCCTCTAGTGTTTCATGGATTGCAATTTCCCGGACACCACCACCACCTGCGCCTGCCACCGACAACTTGCACAACATGGATCACTGATGGTGCAAGCGTTGGGGGTGGCCTTGTGTGACCAGCCAACCTGTGCCCAGACAACGGCCTTCATGGAGCAACGAGACCCAGGAACAGCCTGCTGTGCTGCCCAGCTGCCATGTCAAGCACCCAGCAGAACTGCTCTCCTGGATAAAGCCAAACTGTCGCAGGTAACACCCATCTTTGGAGGTCGGAGAGAGCAACGTAGGGACTTGTAACCTGAATTTGGTATTTCCTGGTTTGCCACCCTGAGCTTGGTGTTCTGGAAAGATGTTTGTATTCAGCACTAACAAAGGCTGGGGCTGGCAGGGGCAGGGGGGTGCAGACGTTGTCTTGTAGTTTGTTTTTCATTGAAAATACAGTTTAGCACACAGGGAGACGTGCTAGCCCGTCCCATCACTGTCCCCTTGCACCTGCACGCAGTTAAACGGCTTGTTGGATCAAGGCCACAAGGAAAACACTCACTGGGACAGAAGAAGAGAAGGACAAAAAATACAAAGCCAAAACAATGCACTTGGCACCAGTATCAGGGACCTGTGTTGGTGCCACAAGGACTCCAGCTCGTCCCCAAAGCGTTCAGGGCTCAGGGCACAACCTGCTCCAGGTCACGCTCCGATCTCAGCCACGTTACAGGTCTGCAAGCACCAGCCCAAGCATCAATTTTTAGAAGCGGGGATGCAAAGCTAACATGAACTGAAAGTAAGTTGTTCGTGCCCTTGCTCAAAAACACGACATTGAAATCCCGTTCAGAACTAGCCCTGCACAAATCCAGCAAACTTAATAGCTCATATCAAAGTTGGCCTCACTTCAGGAAAATGTCTGTTGCCTTTGTAAACACAGCTGAATCTCCATTTTTCTCCTTCCTATTGGCAACATACTTCACTTGCTAAATAAAGATATCTAAACAATCTCTCTTTGTACAATAATTTTTATGCTTTCCCCATCGGTCTATTTCAGTCAGCTGTCCCTACTCTGTGCAGTACGGTGCAAAGCAGCACTCAGAGTATGCATTTAAAATGTTTGGGGTTGTGGTCAAGATGTTAACAGAAAAAAATGAATTTTTCTGGGTGTAAATGCAGGGTGAGAGAAAGTCTCTCTTTCATCAGGTGATGAGACAATGTCCTGCTTCTGTCTCCATTACAAAAATCTCATCTTTTCTGGACAGAGCTAATAGTACCAATTTATTCCAGCATAAAATCTAATATTCAGAATCTACCAAAAAACCTTGTCCATGTGTAAAATATTTCATTTCTCTATTTTATATCCTAAAATAATTATTGCTCAAAACCCATCAGTTATTTCTACAACATAACCACTTACAGAATCACAGAATTGTAAGGGTTGGAAGGGACCTTCGGAGATTATCTAGCCCAACCCCCCTGCCCAAGCAGGTTGGTAATGTAATTTTATTACTTTATAATGAAATTGCTTTTATTTTTGCCTTCCCTTGGAACTCCCTGTAACTAATTTCCATTCGTCCCCACCCCCAGAGGGAAGTTATCCTGGGCAGAAACATCTGCTCAAGGAGAACTGGAAACGCATAGCCTTTTCTCTCCGGTCATTTTAGACTTTATGCCAACGAGCAGAAACCACTGTTGAGCAGACCACCACTGGCTTTAGCAGGCTTTTGAGTTGAGAGCAATCCCAGCAGCATTTACTCAAAAATATCTGAAGCAACTTGCCGGCTTCTCTAGTGACCCAACAGCCATCGATGGTACAAAATGGAACAGCAACCTCTCCCACAAACAGCAGCACTGCTGCACCCAGCCTGAATTTCTGCCACATGTTAATCCTAAAAAGCAAGAGCAGCATTAGCTCTGACTGCAGATGGGCTAAGCCAGGCTCTCAATGCACTTCAGCTTTAGTCTAGTGATTTCCCACGTGTCAATCCAACCCCAGCTTTTTTTCTAGAGATCATCCTTAAATGAGGAGAAACCCCCGTGAAACAAATTGTTATGCTGCTGGTGTAGCCCGGTCCCTATTAAAACAAAATGGGGGATGATGATGAGAGGGCACACAGATTACTATGTCAAGAGGGAAGAAAACCGCGTGCTTATCAGTGGTGTCATCTGAACAGCAGCGTGGGCTCTGTAACTGATACATGACATTTTAAGCATGCGTGAGTCCTTCTCACATGCTGCAGGGAAAAAGCAAGCCCTCTGAGACTTGGGAAGAAGGATTTACTTGCCTCCCTACGCCTCGGCTTACGAGCGCGCTCCATTAATTTGGTTTTAAATGACTCTGAAGACAGTGTGCAGCTACCGTCTAATCTACTTAAATAAATGATTTGGTTTAAAAAAAAAAAAAAAAGCTGTTGTCGTTTCCATCCAAGAGCAAGCACTTCTCACTTCCCCAGCTGCACAGGCAAACCTTTGTTCAATACCCTACGCGCATGTCCAGCGGCCGGCACAGAGGGACAGATTGTGCCTGGCAGAGAGAGGATGAGTGTGGAGAGCGTCCCACCAGTGTGCTGGTCCAGTGGCTAACCACGGTCGGGACGGGGGGCAGAGAAACAGAGAAACCTGTTTGAGCTGCCAGATTTCCTTAAAGGAAATGGTTTTCCTTACCCGCCCGCGTCTAGACCAAGTTTTGGCCCCTTGTGAATGTGCCCTGTTGCCAGTCATTACCCAGGTATTGCAGGGCTTGTGACGCAGCTCCATGCCTCCATCATTGAGAAAGAGGTGAGAGAGAAGAGCTGCCTACAGAGGAACACTGATTTTTAGATGGCATTTTGTTTCAGAGCAATACTCAATTCGTCCCACCAGTGTGCTGGTCCAGTGGCTAACCACGGTCGGGACGGGGGGCAGAGAAACAGAGAAACCTGTTTGAGCTGCCAGATTTCCTTAAAGGAAATGGTTTTCCTTACCCGCCCACGTCTAGACCAAGTTTTGGCCCCTTGTGAATGTGCCCTGTTGCCAGTCATTACCCAGGTGTTGCAGGGCTTGTGACACAGCTCCACGCCTCCATCATTGAGAGAGAGGTGAAAGAGAAGAGCTGCCTATAGAGGAACACTGATTTTTAGATGGTGTTTTCTTTCAGAGCAATACTCAATTAGAAGAGATTGAAACATCTCCCATTAGGCTTCTGGAAAAGAAACCTCCCCCAGGTTTTGACAGCAACAGGGGCAGGTGAGGGCCATTCGTCCCTCCGCTGCATGTGGTCCCCGTGCGAGGGGCAGCCCCCAACAGTTCCTGTTGGGGATCCAGCTGATCCTGATGGATCCAGCCCATCTCACACTACAGGGCTGGGAACAGACCCTCAAGAAAACGGCTCATCCCACAGGCTGGGGCTGGAATGAGCCATTTCTCAGGGTCCTGCACAGAAGAGATGGCCATGGTCTGTCTCTGGCCCCGTGCATAGAAGTCTCAATCCACATGCTAGACACGTGCCGCTGTCCCCACATTTCAACAGAGAAGATGGTGAGCATCAGGATAGAGGAAGATGAAAAGTCTGCCTGATTTTTGCATCATGCTCAGCTTCAAACAGGCATCATGCTCAGCTTCAAACAGAAAGACTTTTTACCTCTATGAGAAGACAGAATGAGTCTAGAAATAAGCACTGATTATTGACTCCATCTGCACCCATATTACTGGGTATTATTTTGAACTACAAACGTACCAAGGGCACCTTGTGCTTGCACAGAAGCAGCACCACCACGGAGTGATTCAAAGCACTCCAGCATGGAGTGATTCAAAAGGAAAAAGTTTGATTTAGCCTCCAAGTTGCACTCACCGCTTAAATAGCCTCTCTGTTAGGATACAATTTTTTTTTTTTCTTTTTTAAATGCAAATGGTAAAAGAATGCATAAAATGCACAAGACTTAAGAATTAGCCAGCAGGACTTTTTCCCAGCAAACACATTACCGAAGCCTGGCAGATCCAGAAAGCAGGAAACTTGCTCTGAGCAGGGGTAAAGCAACAGGCTTTTATAACCAGGGAGTGAGGACAGTGGTGGAAGAGCAGCAATACCACCAAGTTATTTCAGTCAGCTACGTAACGTCTGCAGCATAAAAGTTCATACCAGTACTGAAAACACAGTTGCTTACTTTCTTTACTGGCACAAAGGTTTCTGTGGATCAGATAAGAGGTGCTGAAGTGCAATTAAACTGGCAGTTTAATTCTGCTACTGTGCAGCACCTGCTTTATGAACAGGCAGCATCTACACCTGGAACTGTCAATTCGAAACCTTTCATTTACTTCAGAACTCAGAGCATAAAATTTTATAAAGAAGGGGAAAAAAAAAAAAGAGTGTAAAAATGCCACATGTCAATACCTCACATTACAAACACGTATCTGAAAAATTATAATAAGAATGCTGCAATCACAATGCTGATTTTACACAGAAGTTGAATTACTCCAGAAATGAAACAGAAAGACACCCTTTTTTGATCATTTCTCTGGCTCTTCTAGTTGCATTAGACATGCAAACTACACGTATTTGCTTTTTCAGGCGAACACATGGGAGACAATGAAGCAGTCTCATCCCTGGCAGGTGCTGGGTGCCTACTTAACACGTTTTACTAAACTTTCCAAGTCAGCCTTTCAGCTGAGCCAGAGAAGAAAACATGGTATCAAGTCCAGCTTCACAAACTTTGGCTGATAGAGTCATAGAATGGCTTGGATTGGAAGGGACCTTAAAGATCATGGAGTTCCAACCCCCCTGCCATGGGCAGGGACACCTCCCACTAGAGCAGGTTGCTCAAAGCCCCATGCAGCCTGGTCTTGAACACCTTCAGGGATGGGGCATCCCCAGCTTCTCTGGGCAACCTGTTCCAGTATCTCCCCACCCTCACAGGAAAGACCATCTTCCTAATATCTAGTCTAAATCTCCCCTCTTTCAGTTTAAAACTATTACACCTCATCCTATCCCTCCTCTCTGTGATAAAAAGCCCCTCCCCATCTCTCCTGTAGGCCCCTTCAGGTACTGGAAGGCTGCTATAAGGTCCCTCTGGAGCCTTCTCTTCTCCAGGCTGAACAACCCCAACTCTTTCAGCCTTCTTCACAGGAGAGGTGCTCCAACCCCCCAGTGATGCCACCTCTCCAGGTGCTCTGTGACACCAGAACCTCAGTGCTCACTGTTCACCTCTCCTCTCAGCCAAGGCAGGGACAATACAGAGCACCAACAACCACCTGCTCGGGTGGAAAGCCCTGGAAGAAGTTCCTCAAGTTCTTGCCATGTCTCTGGTACAGAAACTTATGGCATGCAGAGCGAGATGTGCTTTCATGACACCATGAGAAAGGGCTGTTTAGCTGCAGTGTTGGTTAAAGGTTTAAAGACTTTAGAGCAGGATGAGAGAGAGAGGGGTCGAGGCTGAGTTTGTGGCCTGGGTAGGAGCTGGAGTCAGGGAAGTGGGGGAGGGGGAGGAAGATCCCAGATTCCCAAAGCACCTCAGACCCCAGCTGAAAGACAGATAAGACAGCCATCGAAAGGAAAATGATACAAGCACATCAGCAATTTCTGCTCTAGACCGTATGTTTTCAGTGCTCGACAAGTAATAAAAAAAGAGCTGTTTTTAGAAACCCTTCCCAGGTGGCTGGTTACCGTGGCTGTGCACGGAGCGGCTCCACACATGGCTACGAGAAAGCCTTGCACTTTCAGCATATATGTTCTTAAAGGGGATGCTCTCCCCTGTCTTGGTCTCCAAAGGCTTTTCCAAGGCTCTCCAGTCATCATGTACCAGCGTGTTAAGGGACATCGAACTAATCCTGCATGTTTATACTTCCAAAATGGGCTCACAGAATTATTTAATTCTGGTTACGAGCACTTGACACAACGGACTGGTTTTCTCAACACAACTGCAGCTCTATTCAGTGCTCAGGCAATCCCGAGACGTTCCTGCAGCTCAGCCACCCCTGGGCAAGCTGGTTGTCACCTCTGGTTATCTCACCAGACATAAGTGTATATGTATATTCTGGATATATACTGGATATACATATATCTTCTTTTGGATACTGGTGATGAAAAGATATATGGTGCTCTCAGCTGCGCAAGTACCACGTAGCATCCCTGACACTAGCCACCACTTGAAATCATTGGCATTTATCTGCTCACCCATTGCTTAGGTTTCTCACTGCTGACTGCTGGGATGATCCAGTTCTAAAAGGCTGCACTGCTGTGTTGTACATCTTAAATTATGCATACGATGCCCCGCCATAGGAGAAGAGCAATCAAAGTGATTTATTTCTGGGTGAACAGAAAGTGTCCCCTTTATCTCAAAGCAGTAATTACTGTGGGCCACATTCCAATGCTAGCCTTAGTCACGGCAGAAGTTACTAGAACGGAGATTATTTGCGGAGTAAGGTATTTCTCAGCAGGTATCAGGATGTTGGTTTTCAGCCCTGAAGCATCTACATCAAATACCACATCTTTAATTATTTCAATTTATCTTTAATCAAAAGATGTGTAACTGCAGCGCCTGCCTTTCTCTTTGCTGATAGCTGCTCCCATAGATACACAGAAAAGCAATTAATTAGTGCAAATTTTAGAACAGAAATAGCTATGCAGATATCTGTGAAGATGCTAAAAATGTCAGGAGAAAAGCAAGATAAATGTCAATGTTATTAAAAATAAATGTCTACTTAATGCAACATTTACCTAAATGTTTGCCAGAAAAACAGTAAATACAGAATTTACATCCTGATGTAGCACAATCACATACAGAGACTCAAAGGGTAAACTCCACCCCTGCCCTGAAAGGCAGCCCGAGATGAAAATCTCATTCCGAGCCTTGATATCATCTGTGCTAGCCCTCTGCACAAAAGTGGATTTTATCCAACATACAGTGACTTTGTAAACAACCCACTTCCTTTTACCAAGACCGAGTTCAGTTTTCTAATGTTTCCTTCCACATCCACAGCGGTGCCTTATCAAAACCCACACCTTGGCAGAGTGTTGGAATTTATACTCCCTTTTCCATCCACTGGGGCCTCTCAGTCGTGGCTCTGCAGGACCAAAGCCTCGGGCCCCAGCAAGACCTGCTGCCTTCACCTCTAAATATAAGCCCATGTACCAGGCAAATAATAAATGAGCTTTTCTTATGTTCTCCCAGTTTATCAAATAATGCAGATGGCTCTTCCAGTGAGCTGACTTATTCATCACCTCAGCGGTCGCCAGTCTGCGTGCACATCTGCAAACGTTATCAGTAATGATTTTATGTTTTCTAGCAAGCTACTGATGCAAGTGTTAAATAGCAAAAGGCCAGCAAATGATCCCCAAGGAACCCCACTATACGCACACCAGCTCGGAGATGATTCCCTCCATCCATCTCCATTTGGAGATCTGTCAGTGTCAAAACCATTTTCTGTTGGACATTGTTCATTTTGTCTCTGGATCAAGACGTGAAGGAGGCCCACTCAGAAGATTACTGCATCTTTTATCAGGCAAGCTTGTAATCTTGGCAAAGAAAAATACATCAGGCTGATTTGACAAGATCTGTTTTCCTTAGGTTCAGGTAGATAGACACTAACAAAGTGGTCCTCCCTTAATTTGTTATTAAAGGAGTCCTATTTCAGTTGTTCCATTATTTTGCGTTGGATCAGTGTCAAGCTGACAGACCTACACTTATCACCAGCACTTTATTTTCAGAGCATGTTAGCAATATGCTTTTTTCCACTCACTGACTAAAAAGCAACATAGAGAGGTCAACAGAGCTCCACTCTCAAGGTGTTTAAGAATTCTTGGATATGAATTTCTTGGATTTAATGATTCTAAAATGTTCAGAGCCAGCAGCTGTCCTGCATAACCTTCTCTAGCTGCTGTCTCAATGGAAAATATTTCAATTTCATCTTTTGTGATAGAGCTGCATCCTCTGTTCGCTAGGCCATGAAAACTCTGTGCATTAGCATTGCCTTGAACACCAATCTCAATAAAACCAACAAAACTGAGCCAGTCTCCAGACTGAACATTCAAAGCTTCCATCTGAGAAGCTCCTGGATGCTGGTTTCAGCTCTGCACAAGCTCATCCTCTCAGCTGTGTGAGAATAACTTCTTTTCTAGAACACCTTTAAACATTTCTGGCTGAGCTGTAACAATTTCTTTGATGCTTGTGTGGTGGACTAGGAAGGAGTGTAGAGAGCTTCACGCCAAACAGAGTTAAACCTCTTCTAAATTAGAATAAAATAAAAGCTTTGTTCTACTTAATATGGGTTATGAGCAAGACCTTGGATCACTTCCTAATTTGACCAGACTGATTTATTCCCCCCAAAAAGCCGTGCTGGAAGCAACCACCCTAACACCAGGGTAACGCTCAACTTCATACGCATCACGAGAACAGTGACAGAAACCATCAAATGTCCTCACATGCACCGGCAGCTCCTAAACCTGCAGGGGTTGGGCTGTCTGACAGGGAGAAAGCTGGGACCTTGACACTGTTCAGACTAATAAGCACATGCTTGACTAAGATTTGAGCAGCAGTTGCAATTGCCATCTGCATTATTTGCCTCTGCCGTGCACAAACAGTGGCAGGCCCACAGTTCTGGAATATTAACGGAGAAAATTCAAGATGTTAATACGTGCGTCCTCCTCGCAGGCTGGGGTTCAGGGTACACAACTCAAATTATGCTGCTTTTTTCCAACATTCCCCCCACGCCACTGCTGGATCTATGTAGTGCTGCAGCTTGATCTTCTGTGAAGTTTTGAGCTAGCTGTAAAAACTCAGCTTCCTCATGGAGGGCAGAAGAAGATGTTTGCAGACCACAAGGATTGCATTTGCATAGCCTAGATATCATCAGCTAATATAGAAACTTAATGCCTCATCTTAGTATCCTAGTAATATCTAACCCATCCTAATTTCCTGTTCTTTCTTTCAGGAGAAGTCACGTCAGAACAGCTGTGGCAGCAAATACACCCTTCAACAGCAAGCAGGAGATGTTACACGGAGGGCTCCTGCCTTCACACCACAGGATGCCCCCATTAGATGCCCGTTAGCAATCCTTCCCTTTACATTTCTTCAGCTCACCCCAGCTGCTCGATGCACGAGAACAGCCATGGTCTATAGCCAGGCAGACTGGAGTGAACAGCGTGGTTCTGCTTGAGGCGAAGTTTGCATCGTCAGAGATGCAGCTCTTCATCCCTCTCAGAGAAAAACCACCCCCTTCCCAGTAACATTTTAAAAAAATCCATTGCAGAATTTACTGGAACTGCTTCCAGTGACAGAAACCACGCTGTCGGTATGAAAGACGAAACTGCAACGCGACAAGGAATGAATGCCCACTTCCATGCAAAAACGCAGTCCTAGAAAGCTACAAAAACCATTTGGAAACAATGGCTCTTTCACTTGGCCGTAATACTGCCCTCCTGTTCAACCCCATTCACCAAATAAGACAACCCCGTTATCATTAAAGATGATCTCATCCAAAAGCAGTTCCTGGGCAGTCTTCTTGCTTAGGAGGCTGTAGCCGCCAGCCCCACTGCAGCCTGACGGGCAGCGGTGTTTGCTCAGCACATTCTGGTGGTTTCGGAGACAAAGCCAGCATTCCCAAGGCTCGAGATAATCAAGCAGATGAAGTCATGCACTCCGGATGCTCCAGAAAGAGAAATGGATTTTGGGGGTGGGGTGGGGGGTGGTACAGGGGAACCCTGTACAGAAAAGGAGAGGGAAATAATGTTCCTCTTTTAATGAATCTCTACAGGAACGACATACTGGCATTACCAATAAAAGAGTATTTGAAGGGATGAACCATCCAAGCCCAGAAGTCACACTCACAACCCATCTAAGCACAGGCATCTATGATGGAGCATCTAGGTCTACACGCTCTCACCAAGCACAAAGATCTTCGCTGGCTACAGAGGGAGGCTAAAGCCAGTGGCTTCTTATTTTAGAGATCTCAATTAACCCTCACCTCATTACTATCCCCTAATAGCAGAGGAAGGTACTGGTAATACCAGTCGACAACACGTAGAAATAAAAGGTGAATAATCACATGCTTACAACAAACCCTTCCATTTTGGAGCCTGCTCAGGGAGTGGGCAAGGGCAGAGGAGGAACGCAGAGCAGCTCTCGGTAGCAATTCTTCAAAAGCAGCTCAAGGTTGGGAAGCAGGCAAGGATTAGATATTGATAACCACAAACATTTTTGAAAGCAACTGGGGTTTTAAGAGCCCTTGGGTTTCAGAGTTCAACTCCAACTGCTTAAGGGAAATAGATTTTCAGTCCTTTCCAGAAAATCCTATACTAGTTGCTTAAAAACTGAAATCATTGTATTGACCTACCCCTGAACTTCTGTGCCTTCTTTTTGTATTCATCTCTGCCTGCAAACCCTCCAGGGAGGGATCTGGCCTCACACTGCTGCATATTTCTGGGGCTTACATTGCAATTATTATAATGGACAGCCTTCTTTTCAGATGGGGGGAGAGCTTGGTGAAAGTCCTTTCCATTCGCATGTGTTTTCAATCATTTTTTCCTCCTTCTTACACACACACACACACCTCTCTTTCCAATTCGAAAATATATCATCTCCCTGCAGACAGCACAGCTGGATGGGTACAGCTCATTACTTTCTTAGAAGCTTCTTCCAAATTCCTTAGTTTTATTTTAACTCTTGCTTTGTGCTTTCTTCCACCTGGGTACGGATTACGGGCACGGTCTCTGCTGCAGGATGGAAGTGTACTATATTCCAGTTATCCACTGCATATTAGATACAGTCACCCCTGGAAAAAACTCCAGAGGGAGTGTTTTGGGCAGGAAAGCCCATGCCAGGTGCCACGCCAGAATTTCTCTCCGTACGAGGCAGGCAGCTGTGGTCAGGCTCAATTCACTCCCATCGCTACTGAAATGGCAGCATGAAACTTTTAACAGTGAAAATAGTTTACGCTCAGGCATTCCAGCTGTAGGAAAAACATAGTGAGCATCTCTGCTGTCAAACATCCCGCCGTCTCTCCCAGCATTGATTTCACTTCATGCTGAGTCTAGTGGCAAAATCCCAGCTCTGATGAAGTTCGTGGGAGTCTCACCACTGGATTCGAGAGGGTTGGGATTTGACACTGACTCTTGACTCATAAATTTCCTTCTGCTCACCTCTGAGCTTTAAGACTGTGCCCGTTACACCCAGCACGGAGGATCTGGGGCTGATCCAAAATCCTTTTAAGTTAATGGAAAGGCTCCCACTGACTTCAATGAGGACTGAGATAGATGGTCAGTAGATGAGAGCATTTCATTTGAGAGGAAGATGCTGTTCTACAGCCACTTACATCATCCTTGTAACCCTTCATGTCCTTTTGTTGGTGCCTCTCTTACCCTCCATGTTGATCTCATTTGTTGCCAGTAATGATTGTGCAAGAGCAGGGGAAAGGAGCCTCCCATCCCAATCATTCAGGTTTTCACTCTTCCCTCCTTCTACCATTTTATGTGAGCAGTAACTGTCGATATTTAGACCTCCTCAACAGAAGCATTCAGGAGAGAAAACTATAAAGACATAAACATGCACTAGAAAAAATAATCTGCGTAACCGTAGTCCTGAATACTCAGCTATGCCTGCAGCTATGCCTGCAGCTCACAGCAGCCTCTCTGCATTAAGGTAATGTCTTTTGTTGGGAGGAGACATTAGTAACCAAAGGGCTGTGACAGCAGAGCTGTGTTGGCAAAAGTATTACCTTTGTACTGATGCCAGTCAATAGATCTGAGTTAATATCTTCCCTTCCGGTGTGTATCGGTGGAGATTCATTCCTCCCCCTGATCTTTCCTGTCACCCCCCTGTCCTTCTTGCTCTATCAAAAACTCACACTTGGGTACCTTGGCTTTCTCTTGTTCTACCCCATGCTCAGTTTTTCTTCAAATACCATTCTACAGGGCACCTCCTTGAAAAGGGCTTATCTACATCTCTTACTACCGCCCGTTTGTTTTAAACCCCAGACCTACAACTGGGAGGCAGTTTCTTTTATCCTGGATGAAGCAAGACATAAGAGGTTGTGCTGACAGTCCAGGTAAACCAGGTCTGATCCAAGTCTCTGAGACTGTAGGACTCTGGCTGTCAGTGAGATGACACTGAAGCCCATATGAACGTTGTGCAAACCTGCACTGTGTTTCCCCCAACCATTAGCACAAAGTAGGGATTTTCTTAGTGTTTCACACCTTCATTTTTAGTGCTTTCTTTAAGCCCCATCCTCAGTATTGTGGCGTGCTTGAAAACTGAGCAGAAAGTCACAGGGCCACATGCAGGGCTCAAATGACAGTCACAGTCACCTGAAGCATGAGCCAAGGGCTTTAAATTCTGTGCCACTAGAGGTAAACACATTTCAGTCCTGGCCTTCCCACCCTTAAACCATTCTCATTTTTTATTTTTTTTTTTGATCCCAAGTATATTCTCAGAGGAATGTATTCAAATGGAAATGAATAATCACCAGCTTAACAAAAGTCATTAATCCCCTGTAAGCACGCTTCTGCATGAATCTATTAATTCTCATTTCCAAGTTTTCAGAAATAAAGTAAGTGTTTGATATAGTACGTGTTACCTATTCTCTTTAATTAAACAACCTCCCACTGCTGAAGTGGGTGAAATATTTCATCAGTCAACAGCATGTACAGAAGAAAGTTTCTGGGCTTGCCTGACACACAATAAAACACCGAACATTGGCTGAAGTTTCTTGGCTCACATTAAATCCCATTTGTGGCAGAAGCTGCGAGGGAATTCATTCCCTGGCATCTTTATGACATGAACCTTAAGGGAGGAATTGCATAATTCAGATTTATATTGAATATCCTCTGCACCCTTCTTCGCAGACTAAAGCGCGGTTCAGATCAACAGCAAAAATAAACGATTAATAACATTGCTAATCACCTGAATGACAGCGAATTGGCGACCTACACAAAACAGTTTTGCAGCACCAATGCAATTTCAAGTGAATGAACGTCCATTCACTAATGCAGTTGGCCACTTGGCAACTCTGGCAAGGCATCTGAGTCGCAAAGGGATACACTGTCTAAGCACTGCTGGAAAAGGAAGGGACTAGCTGTGTTTATACTCCTCAGTGCTGCAAAGCCTGTGGAAGAACCGGGAGCTCTAACGAGCCGGTGGCAGAAAATACACAATACCATTTATTTTTCTAATTCTTTTTTTTAATTCCCTCTACTTTAGGGGGGAAGGGTGGGGGTCTACAAAGAGTGTATACAGTGTACACAAGTAATCTTGTGATATTTTGTGATTTGTTATCATTCTTACAGGTAGAAAATGGAAGCATACCACTCTGCAAGAAGGTGGACTTTCACACACCCGAGACAAGCAGAAGTCTGTAGAGGCTTTTTAATGGTGTCTCATGCGCAGGCCCCAAGGTTGTACTTTTAGTTCTATGTGTGATCGAGAAGTCTCACAGATACAAAAGGCAGCCACAACAGTGAAAGCATCGGGGCAGCATAGACATTGGGGGTCTTTGACATGGGTGCCTCACACACATGTGGGATCATAACCCTGCCTGCACAGAGGAGCTTCAGACTCGAGGAGGGGCGAGTAGGAGAGCTGGGCATGGAGCGAGTGGACTCACCCAAAAGAGGTCAGGCACATCAGGAATTCATGTTTTGGGCCCCAGAAGTGAAAACTGGCGATTGCTTTGAGACTTTTAAGCTTTTAGGTCACTTTGAACAAGCTTCCCTTAAGTGTGTGCAATGCAAGCTGTTCCTGGAAGTCCCAGAGGCCTGACACCATCCCCTTGATGGAATGAGGTTACAAGGAAAACTTGGGTCATCCAAGAAACATCATCTAATAACAAAGTCATCTCTGGCAGTCCCAGTGGACCGCAGAGTAGGAGGCTGTGAATCACTGAAGACGTGGGAAAATGGCAGCAACAGAAAGGAAAAAAAAAAGCCAGCTTGCAGCAGATAAACAGGTGTAACCTTGCTAAATCCTTCTGCAAGCAGTTGTCAGAACCTGATCCTTGCCTGGAAGCTCACTGCTCTTTTCTTTAAGTAGCCAAGCTCTGATACATCTTATAATATATACATCTTATAATGAATTCCAGAGTAATTACTTCAATATCAAGCTTGTGAATCCAGCCAGCAGGGAAGAAAGGAACATCACTAAGCAGCAAGGACTGAGAAGCTGGAACAAAGAGAACCCAAGAGGTACTAACTGTCAAACTTTAGCTAAGGTTCATGTTGTACCACTATACCATTACAAAGATAAACATCAAAACCCATGAGACGAACACATTGAAAACCATTCATAATCTAGCCTTTGAGCTCATTCACATACTGATAAATTTTTCACTACAATGATGCAACAAGTGACTACCTTGAAAACAAGACCCAAAATTGGGAATATGCTGGGGCACTGTCTGCTCTGCAATTCCAGAAGACTGAGGGGAAAGTATGTTTTTACACCCAGAGTTTATTTTTTAATGTTGGTTTATTACAGATGAGCAAAGTGTGCAAAATCCCTATGGGATGGGAACATAAGGTCCCAGAGCACAGACACAGTAATACTCTAGCATTCCTTGGAGAGCTGGAACATTATTCAAAAGGTGAAATAAAACAAGAAAGCGATAGCATCCTTTTCTTCTCCAACCTGCGGTTTCTAAAAAGAATAATATCATTTAAATTCTAAATAGTAAGAGGGTTTTGTCCATTAAAAATATATCTATCGCTTAAACCACTTTCCTCTAGCTAGGATAAAATAACATTAGGAAAGGGAGCTCTGGAGTTGGAGGGCTGAATTTTAATAACCAGAAAATCTGGGAAAAGCCACAGCAATTCTATAGCAGAAAACCTAGGAAGTCAGGTTCAGTTAAGAAACGGTGCAATAGCTGATACCAAAGTAAGCATGAAATCCTCTTTCATATGACATTTTCTTTGCAGATTTGGCACCATCTCCACTTTTTATCCTTTTTGCAAGATTGGTAAAGTAAATACACTTCGCCTATGATAGTTTAGAAAACACAGATGTATAATTCAGCCAGCTGCTCTGGAACAGAAGTTAACATTTCTGATCCCCTCTATTCTCTAAAATTAGCCCTCTTAAAATCATAAGAGTAAGTGCCTTAATACTTTCTGATATCAAACCAAAGTCAGTAAGAAATGAATTGTATTAGAGTTTGATCCAAAGCCAAGTTTAGTCACTTTGATCTTTCCATTAAATTTCAGCCTGCCTTGGTATAAGCCCTTAGAAAATATGCAAAGTAAATGTTGATGCTCTTTGTGGTTATTGCGTAACCTTATGAGACTCTTTGCAAATAATTTTCCTTTTCTGTGTCTCAGTTCATGGCCAGTGCCCATTAAAAACTGAAGCATTATCAAAGTAACAATCAAGGTGCCAGGTAAAGAATGTGAATCTGCATGCAGTATCTAGTTATGGAAAGCACCCCTGTACATGAAGGATCAGCTAGTAGTCTGCAAAAACATGTAAAAAATTAAGTAAGCACTATCATATTCTAACACCTAACAGAAAAATGTTAAAAAATATATTTATGCAGAGGTACCTGTGTGCTTACTGGTATAGGCAGCATCACTGAGGGTCAGCGATTTTGTGTCTGTGCTTGTATAATTACACAAGAGTCCTGCTGAAGTATGTTAACTAGTCTGTATATTCAACATATGTGGGGAATATAAATTGTAGACATTTACCAGAAGACAGTACCAAGACTGGCCAGTTTCCCGAGTTCTAGGGCAAGGAATTAGGAGGGGAGGAAGCACTGTCAAATCTCCCTGTGGGCTGGAAAGGCCAAGGCTTACAGGAAAGGTTAACAGCATTCAGAGAAAGAAGTATCTTCACTAACTCTTCCTATTTTTGCAGTACATGGCTATCTGTCCTCTTAGATGAGCATGAAAATCTCTAGCTGTCTAGATCACAATGTATCATAGTTTAATCTCAAAAGACTGTTTTTCCTAATTTCTGCTGACACAGATCCAAGCTTTTGCGAAAATATCTCTGCTCTTTTTCAGGCCAGTGTATGATGGATGTGGTTTTCATCACGAGGAAGCACAGCAGCCCAAAGCCCAGGGAAGGATTAGTTCAGAGCACCATGCTGAAAATTTATAATCCTCTTTTACCCACCCTGCCTGGGAGGAGAGAAGTTGTGTCCAGAAGTCAGAAGGCCCCACAAGAATTTATGGGAAACTAGCAAAGAGACTGGGTCGGCCAACACCACTAACAAAAAAGGCGTATTTTAGTTCAGATTCACTGCTTTTGCAACAATTATGTTCTGCTGCTTTAAAAACAGAAGCACCACAGTGAATTCCAGTGCTTTTCAGGCCTTGCATCACCCTAACACGTGTCTACTGCTACAAAACTTTTGGTTATGGGAGGGCCAGCACAGCCATTAAGACCTCTGCAGTGAAAAGAGCCAATTAAGGACTGACACCCACTATATTTTACCTCTCTACATCAAGTGTTACACACCATCAGCTCCCGATCTAACTCATATCCATGTGGATGTAGAAGGATATAGGCTCAGTATAGACCCTCACACTGCTCTTCCACTGGTGATGGGGCAATTCTTTATTTTCTGGATGCTGATGGCAGGCAACACGTTCATGTGGTTATGGCAGTGGACAACCAGGCTCCCTGGCTGACATGTATGACTACACACATGCAGCCATTTTTCACATTCAGTGGGAAAAGCTGGTGTGAGGAGAATCAGGCTCAATGTTTGGTTTTTTTTTTCCAAGTATCAGACAAAGCTGGAATAAATTTGAACAAGCATCAGGGCTGCAAAACAGATTGCAGAAGCCAAAGGGATATGTGCCCCCAAGCAATCAGCGGGGTGGGGAAGGTGGAAGAGTAGAGGACTTTTAATGCAATCACGGGCACAACTAAAATTGTTCAAACATTGGCTCTCCCTTCAGAGAGCACTGAGCTCATCAAGGATTAGTCACCCAAGTGCGGTCTAGGGCAAGTCTGCACTCATGTTCAAATGTAATCAAACCTTTCCCCAGCGATCACCCTGCCACGGAAAGGTGTGCACTGATTCTGAAAGGGTGACTTACTTCTGGAACAAATCAAATCTGAAAAAAATCTTCTAAATGGAGGGAAAATAAATATGTGCACACACACACACATCTATCTGGGACAAAGGGGATTTCTTAGATGTCTTAATTTCCTGCCACAGGAGCAGAGGCTGACTGCTTATTCAAGCCCACTGTTGTTTGTACCCGCTCTCTGCAGCTGGAGAGAAAAAGCAAGAACTGCTTCAGAATGAAACTGAAGTTCCTCTGGCCTGGGCCTGCCAAGTCCAGTGCCTTAGCAAACGCCTTGTGCAATCATTTTGAATTTCCCTCCTGCTCACTGGTGCTGACATATGTGTAATTGCATTCGTGTGGGTGAGCACGCTCCTAATAGCGTTATCTGTCACCAGTCCCTTTATGATGCTTCATTTCCATGGCTCTTCAGTGTATGCTCTTTGTCTGCTCTCCATCATCATTGTACAGTACACAGCAATTATTTTGGCTGCTCTCTTCAGTTTGAGCTTTTCCTTCCTTTTGTACGTGGGCTGGAGGGGATTTTTTTTTTCTTTTTTAATTAAAGGGCATTGTTTACAGTATCCGGTTTTAAAATGAAGATTTATAGCAGACCCTATAATTTTAACAGTCCCAATGAACAGTAAGAACTGTCATTTACAGCTACAACACAGTGTTAGAGTTATATGCCAGCATAACATCTCCACTATGTCAGCCGAACTATGCATTGATGCACTTCAAGCAAATCAGACCTCAAAAAAACCGCTGCTGCTGCTGAAATGCAACTTTCCTGGAGGAATCCTTGGTATTTTCTCTCTTCATTACTGGAAAATACCATCCAGCAGGTCAGGGAGAAGAAATTTCAGCAAGCAGGAAAGGAGGGCTGGAAAACCACCCCCAGATACCAATATAATGCAAGAATTTCACTGCCCCTGTTTTGATGAGCATGCTGTGTGACATTTGGGGTAAGTATGCAGAAATACTGAACATGTAATTCTCAGTTACAGCTGCTTACCTGGTTTGAGCACCAAGCCTTCAACAGTGAGAACATACACACTGAGGCCCTAAAGTCAAGCTCCTGATCCAGGCTGGGATTTCGTCATCCAACGAAGCACCTCTGCCAGTGATGAGAACAGGTTTGCTCAAGCAATGGAGTCACTTGATGGCCTGTTCCTTGCTGTGTCACACAGCTCCACCCGGGGAAGTGGGACTGCAACCTGTATGTATAAACATTTTTTCCTGTTCATAAGACAGGCTCTAAATATTAAAGGTTGAAAACGGAGGGAGAATAGAGAGACTTGAAGAAAGGAAGAAGGAACTGAAAAACCTGAGCAGCTTTAGGGCACAAAACAGAGGAGGAAAGGAGAACAGGCGGAGTAGGACACCAAGTTCTACAAATGGGGCAGGAAGGCAGGGCAGGAGAACAAAGCACAGGACAAGCAGGATTCCTGGAAACTGGATCACTTCGAATGGAAGTGATGCCAGGCCACACGCAACTGCACTAGAAAACACACAAGAGAAATTCATTCAGCTGAGTTGTCATAAAAGTAAAATCTTTGGAGTTAACAGAAAAATAACAAAAATTGAAGCTAGGTGTTGGTGTAGTACTGTATTCTCAAAGGTTCAGAACTATGTTTAGTATGTACAGCTTGGTTTTGGATATATTTCTGAAGGTGGTTTGGTTTGCTTTTCAAAAATTCTATGAGTACTGCAGCATTAACACTCTGCTTATGTTGAAGAAAGCAGTATCCTCCTCCCATCCTGGCATTGCATTAGATCATGAGCTTCTCCGCTTTTACAGTTTTAAAATGATTCACAAGCATTTACAAAGTGATTTGATTTAAACCAGAACTGTAACCTGTTCCCTTTCATTGCTTCTTTTCTAAAGAACGGCCAGAGTTCATTCCATTAGCACGAAGATCTTCCAAGAACTAGAATAAAGTAGGAAAGCACCTCAGTTCTTATTTCCTCCACCACAGGATCGTGCAATTCATCAAGAAGGGTATTATTTCCCATTAAGCCAACATTGGATGGAAATGCCGTTGTTCCAAATGGTCCACAAAGTTTCTAAACACCAAGGAGGCTTTCTGGGAAGTAACAGGACTGCCACAGACAGACGCATGAAAAGGTGGAAGAAAAAAAAAAGGAAATATTAAAAAAAAAACCAACCTGATGTTAATTTATGGACACAAGTCTCAGAGTCCACCATTAAAAAACATGAGATATTGCTATCAAGGGTGCATGATTGGTAATCTAACACTCATCGCATGGAAAAGGACTGAGCTGAGACTGCTAATTTTTCAAACATGCTCAGACTTCTCCCTTTTGCAGAATCACAGAATCATAGAATGGTCCAGGCCAGAAGGGACCTCCAAAGGTCATCTAGTCTGACCTCCCCGCAGTCAGCAGGGACACCCCCAACTAGACCAGGTTGCCCAGGGCCTCGTCGAGCCTCTCCTTGAATATCTCCAGGGAAGGGGCCTCAACCACCTGGGCAAACTGTTCCAGCGTTCCACCACTCTCATAGTAAAGAACTTATTCCTAGTCTCCAATCTAAATCTGTTCCCCTCCAGCTTGAAGCCATTTCCCCTTGTCCTGTCACCGCAGGCCTTTGTAAACAGGTTCTCCCCAGCCTTCCTGTAGGCCCCCTTCAGGTACTGGAAGGCTGCTATTAGGTCTCCCCGGAGCCTCCTCTTCTTCAGGCTGAACAACCCCAGCTCCCTCAGCCTGTCCTTGTAGCAGAGGTGCTCCATCCCCCTGATCATCCTTGTGGCCCTCCTCTGGACCTGCTCCAACAGGTCCATGTCTCTCCTATATTGAAGGCTCCAGACCTGCACACAATACTCCAGGGGAGGTCTCACCAGAGCAAAGTGGCAGAATCACCTCTCTGGACCTGCTGGCAACGCATCTTTTGATGCAGCCCAGGATGCGATTGGCCTTTTGGGCTGCAGCTGCACACTGCCTGCTCATGTCCAGCTTCTCATCCATCAGCATCCCCAAGTCCCCTTCCTGAGGGCTGCTTTCTAATACCTCACCCCCTAGTCTGTATTGATACCAAGGATTGTTCCGGCCCAGGTGCAGAACCCTGCACTTGCTCTTGTTGAACCTCATGAGGTTCACCTGGGCCCACCTCTCCAGCCTGTCCAGATCCCTCGGAATGACATCCCGTCCCTCTGGCGTATCGACAACACCACACAGCTTGGTGTCATCTGCAAACTTGCTGATGGTGCTCTCAATCCCTCTATGTTGTTGATAAAAATGTTAAACACTACCGGTCCCAGTACAGACCCCTGAGGGACACCACTTGTCACTGCTCTCCATCTGGACTTCAAGCCATTGAGTATCACCCCCTCTGGATGTGACCATCAAACCAATTCCTTATCCACTGAACAGCCCACCCATCAAATCCGTATCCCTCCAATTTGGCAAACAGGACATTGTGAGGGACCGTGTCAAAGGCCTTACTGAAGTCCAGATAGATCACATCCATAGGTCACCCCTTATCTACTAGGTTAGTCAGGCAGGACCTGACCCTAGTAAAGCTATGCTGGCTGTCTTGAATCATCTCCATGTCCTCTGTTCCATGATCTTCCCAGGAATGGAGGTGAGGCTGACAGGTTGATAGTTCCCAGGGTCCTCCTCCTTTTTCTACCCTTTTTAAAAATGGGTGTGATGTTTCCTTTCTTCCAGACAGCAGGGACTTCACCTGACCGCCATGACTTTTCAAATATCATGGAAAGTGGCTTGGCAACTACATCAGCCCGTTCCTTCCGGACTCTGGGGGATATTTTATCAGGTCCCATGGACTTGTATATCTTCAGGTTCCTCAGTTGATCACGTACAAAAGAGGTTGCACCAAAGAGCATCAAAAGGCTGACAATGCAGATGTGCTATATACTGCATCAGAAATGCCAGCTAAAAAGAAATGACTTAATTTCTCTTAAACCACCCTGAATTTCATAGCAGAATGATTTCACAGGGACAAGCCAGAGAAGTGGCACATCAGATCAAAGTTACCTGTTAGTACAAGAAACAGCTCTGTGCCTTATTAACACGTAACATCAAACACTGATAATGTCAGCACCCACTGCTGAATTAGTAATGGCAAAGGACAAAAATAACTGGATTAGAGAGTTCTTGATGGCACCCATCCATTCCTGGTGAACGTTCATTCAACACTTCCTCTTTTCTTCACCTTGAAGTCTGTGCTTTGCCCAAGCCAGTTGCACAAGAGCTTTGACTACATTATGGAAATCACAGTTACCCTGTCTTTAGTGGAGGCAAGTTATGCCAGCACAAAGCTGGGCCAAGTAACATGGAATACCCCACTTATCGCTGGGATATAACCTGATAGGACTTTCATAGGAGAGCTAGCACAACCAGCAGTACCCTTCACTTTTCTTAGGGCCTCAGCACCCACTTTCCCTCCTGCAGTGCTAATTGCTGGAATTTACTTCTGAATAAAGAGACTGTACACCAAACAAGGGTTAAGTTTCACTTTTACAAATTAGCTATGCATATTCAGATGAAAATAAGCATCCTAATTCTCCAAAGAAGAAACCATCTGATACTTGCTTCATGATCCCAAGAGCCTGTTTCTCTCCGCCTGTCTGCTGGTGCCCTTACCCGCCATTCTTTATGGCTGTATTATCATCATCATCATCTATGGACTTAGTATTCCAAACATACCAGCCGCCCACAACTGAAGGGCTTCTTTGCATTACAAATTATAATTGCACTGAATGCACTACTGGTTCTGTGACATAAAAAGGAACCAAAAAAAAATAAAAAAATCATCAAGCTTATTTTAACTTGAGAGAGTTGAACCCAGCTGAAAAGCTAAGTCAGTAACCCACAGAACCCACTAATTAATTACCATATAGATGTATATATCCAATCTAATGGAGATCAAAATTAAAAAAAAAAAAAAAAAAAAGTAACCCATTATTCACCACCACAGTTTCAATTACAGCTGGGAGAATAATTCCAGTTAACGTATTCTCTGTGGCCTGGCTCACACCCAAGGAGATGCTTCTCAGGAAGAAGCTCAGAAGCAAAATTTGGCTTGAAAACCGGAGCAAGACACCTCTTTTGAAGTCTTCCCTCAAAAATCAAAACAAAAAATTCCACCACCACCAAAAGTCGTGTCAAAATCACAGTTCTCCCCTTTTGAAGATCACCACCATTTTCTAGAGTAGGACATTGAGATTAACGATTTTATCCCTCCATTCCTTCATTAAGCTGGACCAAGTCAGCATTTATTTGTTAACCTTTGTAATACTTCAGGCACTAGTGCCATATGATGTCAAGTTAAATTCTAAACTAAATTCACTTCAGAAAACAGAAAAGAACATTTCTTACCTGTTACTTTTTCCTCCTAACTGTGGACTCCCACTGCTGAAGATAGTCTGTCAAGTTAAAGAGTCGTCTTTTTTCTTTCCATTATTTTTTTAACCTCCCACTCCTTAAAACATTTAATATTGCCACATATGAAAGAAACAGCAATGAAAAGCTTGTCTAATATGTCAGTGGTGACAGGCCACTTCTGTTAGTCAGCTTCCAGATGAGCTTGGTAGGTATTTCAAACAACAGGGGAGACAATCTATTTTATAACAAGAAAAGAAACATCAAGAATATGCCAGAAAAGCTTGGCATTTTAAAATACAGAAGTACCATAGGGTTCCAAAGGCGTGCAAAGGACCAGAAAATATTATAGTTTTAAGTATATTATATACGGGTTATATTTCACGTTAAGTCAATTTAGGTCAAAAAACATTGCGTGTTGGATTTTCCAATAAACTCTAACTATATCCAACAGCTATAGATATGAATACTCACCTAAAATAGAAAAATAAGACATCAAGGTGTTGCTTTTGCAAGACACCAGCACAGGAACATACACATATCGGGCACTGTCATCGTATACTGAAGCTGGTGCACATTTGGATTGTAATTGCAGGATACTTCCTAGAATAGTATTGCACAACTGATTTGTTACTTAAAAGCCTGTTCCACCGAGGAGCAACCAGTGAATGATCAGCAGCATTTATCTACATCCTCCTTTTACCCCTAAACATTTCATTCACATGGTCCAGGTGATCCATAACACTATTTAAGACTGTGCATCCTGTACTCTTGATAGTTTACACTTTTCCGCTTCTTAAAAAAGGCACTGAATTATGGATGTAGTGAAGAGAAAGGAACAGAAAGATTCATGGTTCCTAGGGCGTTTTAAGAGCTAAGAGTTACTTTAGTAATGCACCTTTCACAGCTTATCAGTATAAATATGTTAACAAGTTCACATTTAAAAATGAGTCATCCCATCCCACTGGAGTTAGAAAACAGAACTCAACAGATTCTGATTCTGGAGATTGCACAGGTTTCATTTACCTCTACTCCACTAAATTAAACTAGTTTAAGACCAAGACGGAATGAAAATCCGTGCAGAATGAAAGTAGCTTTTGCCAAGTAAATTGCCAGACCTAATCCAAAAGAGGTGTGATGCCTTTTCTAGTTTTTGATTTATAATTTAGGCAAAATGTGACTTATTTTTATAAGTAAAATTGCAAAGTGGTATTTTAAAAATACTTCCACTTTGTGTTATAACAGAAATTATCGTTCCAAGTGTGGAAGATCTCTATTTCCCCTTAGTGAAACTACTAAAACAGGCAGCAAACTTTACAGTATAGGAAAGCTGTAATAGAGGTTGGAGGAACAGCTGTAAACTTTAAGGATTTCAGAGAAATTTACGAGACAAAAATATCTGAATAGAGAAAACTAAATAGAATCATTCAAGAGTGGGACTTTACAGTCCATTCATATAACCCATATTCACGTTAATTACCCAACTGCATGTCTTTATTGCCTCTTCTCTCCCCCGAAAGCAAAGACTAAGCAGACCCTTTGGCTTTTGCAATACAGTAGATCCACATGAATTTACCTGGCGTGTTCTTGGTTCAGCAGTTCTTTAAGATTTTGTCCCCCCCTACTACGTGACTACCCTCAACACTAGATCAGGTCAGCCGTGGCTACCTGGTGCCCAGCTGTGCAGTACTTTGCTGACAGTCAATCCAAGCCAGGGGAACGCTGCACAGCTGTATTAAGCGTTTCTGCTGTACTTCTCCACAGGCTGAGACTCGGCACCACGCCATGGGTTCGTGCTTCTTCCAATTTGGATCTGGCTAGCAGCTGCCTGGCTTGGGACCTGTGCAGAGCCTTGCACGCGTTTATCTGCAAACCAGTGTAAACTTTGAAGCTCTCCAACGTTTTTGGCCAAATACCACCATCGGTAACAGTAACGTGGCACTACAGGCACTTGTGCAAAGAGCAGCAGCTCCCAGTTGGCACGGGGCTATACACCACTCCAAAGTGGCTGGCATAAGTCCAGTCTCCCCACCCCTTGGAAAATGTCTCATACATGCTTACTTTCCTAAGTCTGAAGAGCATAAAAGCTGGGACCAAGGATTACACTGTAGATATTTACACAGAACAGCTATCACAGCACCCTTTAAATTAAACATTCTCAGAAGAGGAGTGCTACAGAACAGATGGGCTATTATGCGTAAGGTCAAAAGTGACACAATTTTGACCACCTTTTTGTGCCTAATCAAGGCAGGGCTATTCAGTGATAGCATAAATGGTCAAGATAACTGGAAGAGGGAGCTTGTCAACAAGCTCACGGAGCGAAAAGTAAAAACATGGATCTCAAATTCCTGTCACTGCGTAGAAAGTACAGCAACTGCTACAGATTCAGACAACTCGTTCACATTCCTATGTAAGCACCAGCAAGGCAAGAAAACATTAACAGCTGTACAGGAACAATACTTAAAAGTACAACTTTATGCACCTATATGAATCAGGTATGATGAGAAATGCTAGGCTGAATACCATAATGAAAAATCACCACTTCTACTCCATCAGAAGTTATTTGAGCCTTTAATGAAAACTGTAGGTGAAGAAATTTGGGTCACCACAATTTCTCTCATCTTAAAAAAAATCCACACAACCCCAACCCCAAACTTTAACAGAGAGCCTTTAAGGAGTCAAAAATTAAGGGTGAGGTTTTGTCAAACAATAGAAAGGTATGTATAAAATAGGAAAATAAAAGTAAAATCCAAGTCTATTCCCCTTTATTAAGCAGTTAGTACTGAAGATTGTTAATACTTAGGCCCAATCCATCAAAGGAGGTCAAAAAGGCAGCAAAACTTGCAGAAACTTATCTCAATTAGTAAAGATGGGAACAACTGAAGAACTGTTAATGAGTCTGTTGAATAGAGAGTATGTTGATTAAATACAGCATGGGCAAAAACAAGATGAGGCTTGTTTCAAAAAAAACAACTCAAGCTAGTCATCCACACTGTTGGCTCATAAATTAACTAACTGCTTCCAAAACAAAATACTTTAACAATTCACACCTCAATACACAGAAGCTGTTTACAGAGGATGAGGTAACAAAAAAAAAATAATTTGATAAATCCATTGAAAGCATATGGTAAAAACTTCACTTGTATGTCTTTTTGATTTAGTTCTAAGATGCTAAGACTAGAAAGGGATTAGGAACTAACAGAGTTTGTAAAAAGGGACTACCAAAAAAAAAGGTGAAAAAAAGGATTACAAGAGGCATCTGAAGGCTCCTGGAACAGGAAACATGGGGAACATTTCAGAAAAATGAGCAAGGGGCATGAAAGAGTAATTGCAGTAATCAGTTTACTGAAAAGGAAAACCATTCCCATATATCATTTTTCCAAATACTACAAAGAGTCAATGGGACCTAAAAGCAATTCACTCAAACCTGAAAATGCTTATACAACATATAGCTGACTTTCTTAACGTCATTGGCTTAGATTCACCTAAAGAAAAAAAACCTAAGTATTAGAAGGCAAAAACCTACATTCTCTGCAGAATTCACTTATGATGTTTAAGAAGCAGCCCACTGTGGAGTCCTTCTATAGGTAGATTATAAACCACTGGTACTTCTCACCAACTTCCTAAGGAAAGCTTCTATATTCTTTGAAGATAGTCACAGGTGGGTGTTCTTCAGGATAACGCATGACCATTGCTGCGAATCACTGCTTTCCTTCATTAAGCTGGACCAAGCAGAAGTCTCACTGCCCAATTTTTAGTTATGCGCGTACAGAAATAAAACACAGCTGTTAATTCCAAAACAGTTGTCAATTCAGATAACCTTACAGAAATAAGATTTCAAGAGTGGTGGGAAAATAGGACTTGTGTAGAACTCCAAAAAATTTTACTTGTATTTCAGGTCTGAGCAGGACTGCAATTCATTGACGGATGTACCAGTGCAGTCTCTCTGGCAGTAGGATGATTTACAGCAAAGCAAGTCAGACACCACTGCTTAACCTACACCAGAGTTATGCACAGAGGTAGTTGCACTTCCACCAGTTGAAATACAGAACAGGTAAGGAACATGTTTCATTGCCAAAACGTACCAGGAAACAGCTCCATCTTGAAGTTTTCATTAAAGCTATGAACAGGTTTACTTATCACAGAAAGAAGTAACACAGAGCTCATTAGATACTGCCTCATATCAAACTGTCCTCTGCAGTCGCAGAAGTTTTCTTTTTAGGCCACACAAATTCCAAGACAAACAAATTCATTATTCACTCTATTTCACCTTGCTAAAGGAACACCAGGACTACCACCCAAGGATAAATCCAGTACTCCATCATGACATAATACCTTTTTTATTACAATATCCAAAAAACTGAGTATGCAAGATTTTGAGATCTTACGATCCCTTCTTCAATCTCAGGAATGTGCCATCTAAAGACTGTATATTTAAACCATAAAGGAGTTTAAATGTAAAGAAAAGAGAAAAATGCATTTTCTTCATAAACATTCTGTGTGTCTCTTCCTACCAACCACACCATCCTCTGTAAAACCCGAAGATTTCTTTCCGTAAAGCAAATATATATATAGTGTTGGTAGCCCGCCCCACCCCATCCCAAGATCAGTTTTTATTAATCTTCTGTATTAGTGTCAACAATCAGCTACAGATACATATTACTTTGAGAATTAAATACATAATCGTTTAATTCAAACAAGCAGAAGGGCAAGAGGAAAAAAGCATTATGTGGATGGCACATTTGGTTGTAGATTACCAAAACATTCAGCGTTTACAATTCAATGATTCTTTCTCTAGTAATCAACTTTCAAATAAAATTTCTCTTTGTTGCAATTACAGACCAAAATACACTAGATAGTTTTCTTTTACTACAATCTTACCATAGTAGTTGAAGAAGTACTATTACAAAATGCTTTTAATTAGTGTACTCTTTACAAAGAGTCAGAGAGGCAATGTAATAGCAGAGTACAGTGTAAAGAGTGCTTCTAGGAACTAGGAGGTTTTTGTAATATACTACTCGGTAAGCGATATAGCTACAGAACTCACAGCCACAACTGTTATGTCTACTCTCTCTCACTTCAAAGTAGCTGCAGCTTCAGTGCATTCAAACTGTGCCCGGTGATGTCTCTGAACGGAGAGTTCTGCCTGCGTGAGCAATCTGAACAGATTAACACTGCTTTGAATTGAAAACGCCCCTCCTTGATCTGAGCTAACTATGTAAACGTACGCAAGAGAGGGGAGTTTTGAACTCAGCCGGGAAGGTGAGTGCTCGCCACGGCCACCCAAGGGAAACTCTCAACCTGAAGAGAGGTGGTCGGAGATTAACAGAACTGGAACACAAAAAGAGGCAAACAGGAGAAAAAAAAAAAAAAAAAAAAAAAAAAAAAAAAAAAAAAAAAAAAACAAACAAGAATCAAGTTTGACTGTTGTTCCCATGTACTGGTTAATGGCCATCTATCTTAAACAAAAAAAAAAAAAAAAAAAAGAAAAAAAAAAAAAGGACAAACAGCAACCGACAGAGCAAACACTTTAGATAAGAGCCTATTCCTTAAGCCTGCTTCAGATATTGCTCTGCTCTATAAAAGTGAATTTAGGACCTAAGGCTTGTAAGTTATAAGAGGCCCAGGTGGCCAAGTCCATCTTCAACGTCACTGAAGTGCTTTCACAAGATATAGCTTTTCCCCGTGTTCACTGGTGAAGATGGGAGCCTTTTTGTAGTGTTCCACCAACTCATCCATAGTATTAAAGCGACGCTGCCCAATACAATAGACATTGTCCACGAGCTGCACCTTGAAATGTTTGTTCTTCCCCGATGCCTTTAGAGATACCGAGAAGTCACTGGGCTGTTGAGAAGAATTCAAAAAGAAACAAAAAAAAAAAGAATTACATAAAAGTGAACAAAATGAAGGCGTAATTTTGTGGTTTCAGGAACAAACTGTGTCATACAGTTGATGGTAATTTATGCTAGTCTTTGTTCCACAGCTCGCTGCTTTAGCTACTTAAGAAACCCAATAGTCTATTATTCAATAAATAATTGCCATCATTATTAACGTGCACAGTTAAGTCAGTTAAGTGAAAGCTCCCCAGATGCACAGTCTGAAGTTGCCAATTACATGACTAAATTGCAAATATTATCTTAGTTACTCAATCTAGAAGCACGAGAATGTCAAGAAGGGAAAAACTTTCATCATGTATGGTTTCCTTGCTAGAGAGTCCTGGAGAAAGAAATCATTGCACCATTGCTTGTGTGAGATGAAGAAAAATTCCCATATTGCTTTTTTTTTTGGAGCCATGACCACTAGAGGGCCGTTCTTGCTTTGCATTGCAAAAGACAAAAACACATTCACCTTTTATCTTCATTATCACATGGATGGGGAATAATTTCACCTATTGAGTACACCTTTTTTTTGTAAAAAAAGATAAAGCTATAGAATGAAAACACAGTACAAATCTCACCACCAAACCACCATCCACAAAAGGCAAAATTTAAGCACTAATTAAGTTATTCAGGACAGAACAATTTCACATGATAAATCTCTTCGTCTCGGCATTTGGTTGCTTTAAGGAAGACAGTGCTGTGATCCAAACAGCCGGGATGAGACCATTCAGCTTTCTGCACCACAGTAGGAGGGTAGAAAGGACACACTGTCCCTCGCTTCTGGCTGAACTCCATCTCAAGCCATTGACCGCTGCTGCCTGGCCCTAGAGATAGGAGCACGGGCTTTGCCCTGTGAGAGGTAGTTGGAGGTGGGTGTTGCCTGCCAGCAGGCAACAATGGAGAAAATAAAAATAAAAAGCACACACCAGAGTTGATAGCAAGTACTTAATGGAGATGAGTAACATCTGGAAGTCCTGCTGCAGGGCTTCTGCCCACTTTAAGAAGAAAGCATTGAAGGCACATGCCAATTTCAGACACGGCCTTCCTGCAGTCCCACGGTCCTCCCTCCCACCGCGTTGCTGCTTTGGTCAGACCAGCGCTGAGAACCTGAATTTGTCCGGGCTAAACAAAACCCACAGGGGACTATCTGGTTCACAGCATTGCCTTATGAACAACCCCAAGTCAGAGGACCAAACAGGGGGGAGCAGGAGCCCTCAGACATTACTGCCGCCACCGGACTTCGGTTCATGAAACCACAGCTTCCGGAGTCCTCTACACTGCCTTTGAGGGTCAGGTATACACTTGAGTACGTACCCAAGTAAGCTGAAGGACAGCATTTTCTCAGGCACGCTGTCTTTTTTTCCTGCAATGATGTGAGTCTCTGCCCCACACATCTCCCATGTTCTACCTATCCCAAAATCTCGTCCCTTGCATCTGCCCCTCACGTGTTTTAGCACCGATTCCTTCTCCGCATTCCCTCCCTACTCCATCTTCCCTGCCGTGCCTGTTGATCTGGCTCTGGCCCAGCTCCCCAGGCTTGCACCTCAGCTTTGGGCAGCAGCTCTTCCCCTCCCACACTGCTCAAGCCAGCAGCTTGCTCCCCTCACCTCTGGACTAACGCTCGCCCAGCTCAAGACACTACATTCCAGATCCACAAGCACCACTTTTTTAAAAATTATTTTACATAACATCCATAGGAGAAATACTTCTTCCACTCGGTGCCACCGGGCCTTGGCCAGGTCAGTGGAGGATTGAGTTGTTCCAAATCCACTGGCTCAAAATACACACAACACCCCTCCGTGACTACCAAGAGGAGAGGATTGGGGAGGGTACAGGAGAGGGACGGAAAGAAATGTCTAATAGCATATACTTGGGGTTCCCAATGCTCCACCCAAGACTGGATTCATGCCCTGTTGTCTATCCCTATGTCCAAGTTTAAAGTGAAGCCAGCTAGCTGTGGTATTGAACCCCAGCCTCGGGAGCATCTCAAACAGACCAGCACAGAGCTCACACCAAGATTGTCCTGTTTTCAACACCCACTCTGCTGGGTTAAATCTAATCCGGTTGTACCAACACTGTGCTGTGGCCAAGACCCTGACTGTTGCGTGGACAAACCCTCTGGCATGGGCATCTCCATAGCCCTGCTCAGAAGCCATGAAATGGTAACAAAGCACAGGCTGGCACAAGCCAAGCTTTGAGACCCTGAGCTCACTGAAGAGAAATTTAGGGCACGGGCTCTAGAAAGCTGATTGCTGGGCTCTAAACACTGGCTACCATGCAGGTCCGTAAGGTATCTTCAAGGAGGACTGCACTGAGGGCAGCATGTACAGACTGGCTGCTTAGGATTTGAAAAACAAGACCAAGTCTTGCTGATTAAGTTCTGGTGCTTCCATGGGCGATGCCTATGCCAAGCAAAAACCAGTAATCAAAGGGCCCTCTTTTAAAACAGAAGAGCTTACAAACGGAAAGTTCATAACCTGAACTAATAGCAACAGGAAAAGGTGCTGTAACAAAGGTTTAAAAATAAGTGAAATAATCACTTTGCACACCACAAACTTTTAATGTTTTCTGACAAAGCACAATTGTTTTCAGCATGTAAAAACTGTAAGTTTTCAAAGCTCCTTATACCTGCTAAGAATCATTATCTTTAGACCAGAAAGGATGCGCTAATGACGCAGAGAAGTGCTAGAATAGGTCTTAGACCTCTGATCTACTGTCCTATGTCCCAGGCACTGCCAGACTGAGATCTTTGTGAGGTGTTCTACACAATACATTAAATACTCTTCCTGCCATTTTAATTATACCTGTAATGAATGAACAGTTTCCTGAACTACTGCCCATTCTTCCCAGCCTTGGAGCTGCTAATTAGATTGATGCATAAATAGAAGACATTGGAATCGCTTATTTTCTCCAGAATATATGTTACAAAGTTTATTCTTTTCGTGATCTGATTTAATTAAAAAAAATAGCGGAAAGGCTGATCTAACTCTTTTGAGAGCCATCATCCGGTGCAAAAAGATGGAAGAGCTTGAACAGCTGTTGCAAGAATCCTGAAACCCTTTACTGGCCTCAGTGTAGTAACTTCTACAGGACACAAGAACAAACAGCAAAAGCAATGGGACTTGGATTTGTTTCGTTGTTGTTTTTTTTTCCTACTCTAACAAACATGCAATATGGTTAAAAAGACTATTAAAAAAACACCTCTAGATAAACTACTGCTCTTAACATTACCATTGCAAAATATGTTTGTTCAATGCAGCATGAATTGGTTCCCTGCTGTCCTCCTTGGATTTGCTCCAAGTTTGTTTATTTTATTTACTGTTTAAGCTATTTTGTTTCAAATGCTGACCAATTTTTCTCCCTTCTCCCTCTTAAATTAATTGCTACATTTAGATGTTTGCACACTAACTTCTCCAGGAATAAAAACCTCATATACACCAAATAAAGGCACATAAGAAGTAAACTTTAATCCTTGAAATCTATGGAGGAGTTGATGATTCTGCAACAGAATTACAGAGCATAGCTTCACGGCAGGGAAGCTGGGAATATTTCTGTACTGTCATAATTGGGAAGACCTAAACCTGAAGTTAAATCAATTTCTAAATCAGAAAATTGAAGATTAGTTATTATGCATCTGCAGCTCTTCATTCCAGGTGTGAAAGAATTGTTTCAGATTCCTTTAACTCCTGCTTATGACTAAGATGACTACAGGCAAGGTTATGCCTACAGAACGTGGAAGGCAACAGGCAGGAAGATGTTCCTTTAACTTTACTTTTTTGGTCAGGAACTTCACTGTCTTATAAAAAAAAAATTGGAAAACTTTATCATGAAGACAAGTTATAAAGCTATACAAGAGAAAACAAGTGAAAGAACATTCCCTTTTTACAACCTTCCTTTGAGAATAAAACAACACAATTTAACCATAAATGGCATTGTTGGGGAAAATAACTTCCCCTGGAAGACTTTTACTGATCCTATAACTACTTCCCCCCCACCCTTTTCAATCCAGTTCCACCTGGCAATACCCCTCCTTCATGGAAGATACTCTCACTCTTCAGATTATTCCAGACCCTAGACCCTTCGAGCTCCAATCTGGAAGCCTGCCCTAGAGCTCTTCAGTTCCTTCCATTTCCATACCCAGGTCTTCCCCGACTTCTCCTACTCAATCACTCACCCAAAAAAACTGCAGCCATAGCTCAAATGCCTAAGGTCAGGCTGGAAAGAACCACATGGGAGGGTTAAAAATTCCTTTTTCTACCATTTCCCACCTCATTTTGATATCAACAAATACCCTTTCTCTCTATGTAATGGTTCACCACATTCCAAAATCAACATTACAGAGACCAGAAACGTGAATTAACTCCATCGATCTTCAAATACAGCTCTAATAAGATTTCTGTTCTTCCATTTAAAATAAACCACTAGAATATTTCTTTAAGCCTGTTTTTAAAGACAAACTTTCTCCTTGTCTTCGCTAGACTTATCAATCATAGCACGTCACAGAACATGACAAATGCTTCAGTGTTTGAACATTTGCCACATTTCATTGCTTCTATCCAACACTTGCAGGATCAAAACCCCAGGAAAATATGGGATGTTCTGAATGCTACAGAATTTGCTCCTCAAAAAGCATAAAAGCTCTCAACCTGTGCATCTTCCTTCTGCCTTCACTACCGCTGGACAAAGAGCACAGAAGCTAAATGTGATCTCAGAGGACTGACAAATTCAGTAGCACCCACAATCGGTAGCATCTTAATCCCATACTCTGCAATCCCATTTAGGATCAGTTACTATAATAGCTGTGATGCTATTGGCAGAAATAGCTGGTCAAAAGATTGCAAAGCTCATTCCTGCTAACACACAAAACTGGTTTGAGAAAAATAACATCTCTGCTTCATGGGAAGACATCATAGGGCTACAAAGCAGTGGTGTTTGTCTAATCACCCATTTTGAATCCAGTTGTGCAAGGGGACTGCAAGCCCTGACAGAAGCTTCTATTGAAGTCTAGGGGTGTCTGCAGTGTGCTCAGAACCTGAAGGTGTGGTGTGCTTGCTCGCCCTCATTGCTGGCCACAGCCTATTTAGTCCTTCCTGTTAGCTACAGCACCAGCAAGCACACTCTTCTCCCAGGGTGAATCTGAACAAAAACCCCTCTTCCTTTCAAATTTTTTCTCTCTCCAGCAGAATCTTAGATCTCTAAATCATGATGATCCCATACCCAACCCAGGCCAACAGTGTCAGCCAAGACTGGCTTGTCTTGTGTTAGGTGCTACACAGAGAGAACAAAAATCTGACTGCTAAAGAGCCTGCAACTCAAAAAGGGTAAGAAGTGGCTGTACAGAGACTGCATATATTAAATCTACACTATCTATTTAGCAGTACTACTTAAATGGCACAATAAACTTCAGTATTCAATCAACTGTGCAGTCTGCAACAGAAAGAAGTCAAGCAGTATTTCTAACTACGCATATTCCACTTCAGTCTCCTCCTTTACATCTCCAAAACTTAAGGTGACATTACCTAAGTGTAACAGAGTTGGCAAAAATGTTATCAGTAGGTAACTGTGCCTGTTACATAAACTATGGGCTTAAATGGTTCAAACAAGTTTATGGTTCTAATAATAGTATTTCGTAATTAATGAAGATAATCAGGCTCCTAGCTACCTCATAGAGTTCATTGCAGGATATTCTCCAACACAGCAACATCCCTTAGATCTAACTGTGGAGAATATTTTTGGCTAAAGAAATCTAGCTGTGAGACAAACATCTGGTAAATTAAATCTAGAGAAACATTGTAAAATCTTGCATCTACTAAAATTTGAAATGGAAAAACATTGACAGTCTCATCAAGCAAATACAGAATAATACAAACCTTCATCTATCCAAGGACAGATTTTCAGAGCTCAGCAGCAAGAGCAAACTCAATGTAATCTAAGGAAAACTTTTATGCAGATGACTTTTCGTAACTATGGTGATGGAAAGCTATACAAAACCCTAAAAGAGGTCAAAAATCAGGCACGAGATTAACAGGGTGACTCACAGTTTTATCTATGAGGCCTGTTTAGATAGGAATAAGCCCTGCATCCACAGCTTTAATAGGTGGGTTCATAACACAGTGTAATGTGAAGTGCTGGTCTGGGGGAAAGATGAGCAAACGGGAGGGCCGACAACTTCACTCTCTTCAGTCTGGTCTCTCTAATCAACATCTTTCACTCTGATCACACAAACACTCCTGGTGATATTTAGCCACAGCCTTTGTAGTCACACATATAAAACACGGCAACCATCAAGCATTTAAGAGCCATTTCTAAAAATCTTTCATCGTTCCATACGTAATAAGCTTGAAATAGATTTTTTTTTGGTGATCTTTTCCCTAATGTTATCAAATACGCCCATTTGTGTATTATATCACTCCTGGCACTTTAGGGAAAAAACCCCAACACCCCATCTAGCAATCACCAATGCTTTTATAGTTCAAATGCATAAACAAGTTATATGATGGTATGATATATAAAGATGAGAGCAGACAAAAGTCTGAGATGTAGTAAAATATTTCTTTAAACCAAATAAAAAAGAAAACTCTCTAGTAGCACTAAGACAAAGGAAGCGTTTACGTGCATAACTAACTATGGTCTCTCCCTGCTCAAAAAAACCCCAAATACAGGATCTGCAAGATCAGATCAAGATTAGAAAAAGAGGTAAGTTCCTCAATTCAGCACATTTTTCTTTGCGTGCGTGCAAAAAACTTTCTGCAATATGAATTGAGTAAATTTTCAGGGACTCCAGTAAGTGTTAGATGCTGTTAGAAGACAACATTCTGAATGAATCTTTTTGTGCTCCATAAGCAACAATTTCCCCAGCAACAATGGAGGCAGCAAATTTGAAATTGCTTTGAACACAAGTATGTTTAATGTTATGATGTCATATTTAATGAAAAGGTTACTGTGTCCTTTCAGGGAAATTGGTTTACTCAAGTAGTAGACTCTTAGGAGCAAAGAAACGAGCCGTAGCACAGGGGTCACTGTGACATGGCGTGCGCTGAGAAATGGCTGTGCATTTTTGTATTTTAAATAATGTATTAATTTTCAAACTGTCCTTCTGGCACTTTCCCAAAAGACAGAAGAAAATTGATAGCTATTGTCTCAGGGTAACCCAAAATGCAGCATTCAGATCTGAAAGTGAGCTTCTACCTGCTGGATGGACACACCAAGGGTAGACTGCATCCAGTTATACCTGCCTGCCCCTGTCAGACAGGATGCCACCCTGAAGAGACAGCTGAACTGCTGTAATTTAATGATTACCATAATCCTCTAGTGGCTTTCTACATTTTAGAAGACTGTATGCCCCACCTCAGAGTTTCCTTCTGTTGACTAAACAAATCTGATTCCTCTCAGCCTCTGTCAGTCAGTCATGTTTTCTAAATTTCTATTTTTCTTCCTGTTCTGCTTTGGTTTATGTTTATTTAATCTTTATTTTTCTTCCTGTTCTCCTCTGGTTTATTTGCATTTGCCTTCATTTAGTGATTACAGTTGACTAATAGCAGCAATAGGAACTCAGTGACACAGAGCTTCAAAGACAGGGTAGCTCGACAGCTACCGTGTCTTCTGCAGAGCAAATTCATCAAGGAAAGATGCCTGAAAATTCACCAGACAATACTGTATCCAGAAAAAAAAATAAATATATATATTCAGGCCTATTACAGAACTGTACTCTGTCAATAATGTTACATATGATATAAAAATTTCAGGGAATAGCAGGACTCCCAACTTCAATAATAATAATAATAAACTAGCACTATTTTCCAAAAATTAGAATGCAAAGTTTTATTTGGATTTAGGAAACCCTACAGAATTAACAATTGCCTTGTGTTTCAGCTGTTCTGCTGCCACTGTTCATCTCACTCGCCCAGAGCCAACATGCCAGCCAATCCAAAATTTTTAGTACCATTATATTAAAAATGCAGGCTCTGTTAATTCAATAGAGGGATTCTGCTCATCTAGAAAGAGTTGTGTTAGGAAAGAAGTTTTATTTAAAAGGCATAGAGTATGCACCACCTAATGAATCTACCTCACTACTACCATAGATTTTCACTTCATTCTGAGACCTCTTCTAAGTAGTTGAAAACGTAACTTCGCAAAACCAGAATCAGCAAATGAAAAGGTGAAACATGCTTCCAAAAAAGTAGGGAGAGCTAAAAGGATCTTCACTTCCAGATTTGAGCTCATGCTTAATTCTCCCCCTTACTTAAAGTAAATGTCTTTGTTTTCCAGCATGCAGTCATGCCAACACTGACTACTGATTACTTAATGAAGTAATTTACATGAGGAACAGTATATGGGAATAGTTTTCATGCAATTTATAGACAATTATGATGAAGAATATCACAAGTTCTATCCAGAAGTGATATATGCAATCAATATTGCCTTCTGAAGACATTAGAGTCAATAAATCTTTTTAGAATCGTATTATAGCTCAAACTATATATGCAGTTGACACTACTTTAGTTTTTATTTGCATTCTATGTTGTAAACTGGGATAGTCCACAATACAGGCACAGTGAAACCTGATACAAATCTAGCACGGAGATATGTGTCTATAGCTGTATAAGATACACTAATTTTAGTACTATCATACACTTAAATTAGAAGACTTGGCTAATATAACTATATTATTTAGAATTTTTATACGTGAAGCAGCAAAATACTTCGATGGAGACATCTACTAAACAACAGTCATAGAATGGCTTCACATTTAAATCAATAAATGCAAAAAAGCCCTAATCAGAAATTTAGATATTTTTTTTTTTTGGCAGCTTTTGAAAGATGTATTAGGGAATTATTAAAATCTGTCACCTTTTAAAAATCACAGTCAAGGGATAATTAAATTTTGAATGCCTTAACTATGAATTCTCGGGCCTCAGCATACATGAAAGACCTTTCAGTGTAATTTTAAAGTTGAACTTTCAGAATTACAATGATCCCTAAGCAGCCCTACTCATATCCCTCTGATGTCATCAAGGCTCAATTTACAAAGCATATGAGCTGCTGACTTGACCCTCTCTGTTGTGTATCATAATCTTAACAATTAGATACAATAGTAACCTTACCTTATTACAACCTAAGTAATCTAAGTAGAGCAGAAATATATTAAAATGGGATTTTAACCAACAGTTTAAAGAACCTATGCCAGTATTCAATTAAAGGCAGAATGAAACTGACCGATGTGAAAATCCCATTGCAAAATGGCCTTAAAAAATCAAATTAATGACCAAATTTGCAACTCACTAGAATTATTTTATCTCGCAGCGCTGCAAATTTTGAGGAGGACTGTCTATGAGGAACACATGAAAAGTCAAACTGAAGCCTGAAATATTTAGCTGCTTGCCCGCTAATTAAGAAACCCTGGATAACACAGAGCACAGCTGTTAAATTTCAGTGTAAATGTCACTGCATTCCAGTAACATACCAATTCTCACAAGCAGCAAGCGTATGGGTTGGTAACGCTGCTTCTTTAAGGGTGAGAAGCCCTTTACTACAGATAGGGAGGCTATTAGCTGTCACGCTGGCTAACCCAAGCGCCGGGTATTAGAAAGCCTGCTGGGCCAAGCACCACTTACCGAAGATTCACTATCTCTAACAAGGAAATCTCCTTCCACTCCCCTTTCGTTCAGGGCACATTCTGCTTGGTGTCTGGTGACATTCCCGTAATACCACTCTCTTCCAGCAAACCGTCCGGTAGAAGATGGTCCCGTGTAGCTTATCTGAGGTGGATGGGAAGTGTTAATGGTAGTACCATCGCTAACGATTACTACATAGTTTTTAGGAACGAGGCCAATTTGCCCTCTGGAATTTTTACATTTCCACCATTCTGGATCATTTTCCGGCTTTTCAATGACTTCCATCCTTTCCCCTTTTTCAAAATTGAGCTCTTCTTCTGTGACGGAGCTGAACGGATACAGTGTCTGAACAACGTGGAGTACTTTGGTGCCCTGGCCGTTACTCATGGAAGCGCCTTTCCTTAAGCTGAGGAAGCTGGGTGAATCTGCAGTCGCCTCCTCCACCTCCTCTACCACATAGTTCGAAGGAAACCAGCCAATCTGTCCATTGTAGCTACCTCTCCACCAGCCGTCGCTGCACTTCTCCATGACAATTACTCGGGATCCTTTCACGAGGGACAGTTCATCCTCCCTCTCTGCCACGTAGGCAAATTTCACGTAGGCTGGAATGTTAAGATCATAAATCCGGTCGGCGCTGCTGCCGTTGGATGGGTACTCTGCGTCCGTGCTAGGAGTGGGTGAGGCGTCGCGCGCGCTCGTCTTTCTCTTGGTTTTCCCCAGACCTGTCAAAGAGAGAAAAAGCAAAGTGGTCACTCGGAATGTTTGTCCCCAGACTGCAAACGCTAGATTTGATGACACGCTCCCCTGTCGCTACCAACGCTGCTAAACGGAGATCTCTTCTGTAACGCTACACAGTCAGGAAACAGTAACACCTTTAGGAGATTATCTTTTGCATCCAGCTGATGCACCATTAAGTAAGGAGCAATTTGCATTATAACAGCTCTCTCCCAGAAGTACCATGAGTTTTAACACACTTAAAAGCAGTGGTTTCTTCGCTAGGAGAACAGCTAATCACTGGAACGGTTGCAGAGCTTGCTGTTATGTCTCTTAAAACTCCAGCCAAATAATCGTGCCTTTTAATTTTAGCGATGACTTTAATTTAGTTCAAGCAAAACATGAAAGAAAAATCTACAAAAATAAACTAGCATGGCAATAAAAGCTTAAGTTTCTCTGCAGATTACATTTTAATCTCTCCATTCTTCTGTCCCCAGGCAGCTACAACTGCAACTCCTTCCAACTGCAAGCCCCCTTTTGAAATCCACACCCCTTTCATCTACATTTCGTCATGTGCTATGAAACCATAAACCTGACAGTGAGGAAGACCATTTGCATATGTTCCCCTATAATCTGTAAATTCTTATGTACTGTGTGGCTTTAATTACAGCATGAAATACAACATAGAGAAGAAACAACAACAACGTTAAATACATAACTTCTTTTTTTCTTAATTAGAGGAACCATGCTAATGCCTGTGGAAGAAAATATGGAAGAAAAATTACACAGTACACTTGGTGTACTTTTCAAACTTTTGCAGCAAGGACTGCTTAAGCTTATACATAAACAGAAAGATAAAGTAGCCCTCTCTTGTGAAATTAACTTATAGAAGTTCTGAAGAGGAAACAAAAGATGAAGCCTCAATATAGCGCAAACCAAGCAACACCCAAAATGTCATGCTGGGGACCGAAAGCAAAAAACACCACATAAATAGGAGCTCTTCTACTTATCTCCATGCTTCTAGAGCCTTCTTGGCAGCTGGCATGCAAGAGATTCACTTGAGACACAATGAGTACATGCTGATTATGGCAGATTGAATGGGGGAAAAAAAAATAAATATGACTTTGCTTTTGTTTCTTCAAATAATCTGATAGAAGGATATGCATGCTATTTCATTTTTAATAATTCAGAACTATTTAATCTGGCCACTCCCCTGATGAAAAATGTAGGCTTTTTAAAAAATATATATACATATAAATGTACGTGCATATATGATGAATATCTTCAAAGATGGTTGTTCAGTGTAAAGCTATTTCACGGGGTTAGCTGTACAGCACAGACAAACAGCACACACATGACCACACAGGGATTGCAAACTAGAAGGGTTAAATACATTAATTAATACAGTCTTAAGGTCTCAGAAGACTGCAGAAAATTCCGATGACCCTAAAGTGTTTCCTGACCTTCCCCAGAGGCTCCTTGCTTCCTGCTGGAGCCTGCTTACATCCTAATGTCATTCTTACTACATCATTTCAGCCGAGAGCCGGTGGCTGCACTTTCAGGCAAATTGAGGGAGCGCGGCTTATTGTACTGGGGGACACAATGGCAGGAAAAGAGTGTCCAAGCAAGCGCTAATCGGAAGCTGCCCAGGCTCTGGTGTCTGCCAAGACTGGAAATTTTCATCAGTTTACAGATAATTTTCAATCAAAAGGCAAGGATGTATCAGAACTAAGGAGCATTAAATTAGGACGATATAAACAAACACAGCTTAAGGGTCATTCTGTTAGGAAAGGAGGGAAGTTACTTGTTATAACTTCATGGAAAATGAGCAAGTGTATTTCAATAGATTATCTCTACATAAAGCCCTACACTGAGACTGAACCTTCCAGATAAAAATCTTAAGTTTTGATGTGCTTTGTAATGGAGATATGCAGTACTGCTTCTTGGAATTACAGGAGGAGAACTAATACAATTAAAAAAAAAACAAAACAAACAACAAAAAATGAGCAAATGATTAAGTAGCTGGCCAGGAGAAAAGCAGCTGAAAATCAGAGCACAGAGATACCTGTGAGATATGGGGATGTGATAAGAGAATGCCATAAACTGAAGTATCTAGAGAAAAAATTATTGACAAACAGGTGAAAGAAAGAAATTTCTCAAAAACGTTTCTGACATCTGATAAAGGTGTCTAAACCTTTGTCCAAAAGGTTATCATCCAAACACTTTCTTTCACTTCGACTTTCATAAGTTGCATCTTTTTCTACAAACCTTCCAGTGCTGCATCTGACGTTTTAAATGTTCCTATCTTCCCCATTCAACACAAATCGTAACAACGTAGGTGAATAAGAACAAAAGATCAGAACCTTTGCTTTTTTTTCTTTATCAATAAAGGCAGTCAGACCTCTTTAAACTTAACATTTAACGTGACTAAACTTTTTAAGGCTGATAGCATGTTAATTATTAGATTTTTGCTGTGATGTGCACCTGTGTTTCCCTTCGACTTTCATAAGTTGCATCTTTTTCTACAAACCTTCCAGTGCTGCATCTGACGTTTTAAATGTTCCTATCTTCCCCATTCAACACAAATCGTAACAACGTAGGTGAATAAGAACAAAAGATCAGAACCTTTGCTTTTTTTTCTTTATCAATAAAGGCAGTCAGATCTCTTTAAACTTAACATTTAATGTAACTAAACTTTTTAAGGCTGATAGCATGCTAATTATTAGATTTTTGCAATAGCAGTGATGTGCACCTTTGTTTCTAGCTAGTTTGACCAAAGTAACTAACTATGCAGAGATCCATCTGCAGCCAAGCACAGACGAAAGGCATACACAACATTATCTAACACTCATTTTTTCTGGGAGCTTACAACATTCGTAACTGCGCCTATGACAGAAGAGGAAACAAGTTGTTCCACGAGCAGAATGGAGTAAATCTGTTCCTGTTTTTCTCCTTACACCTCCTGCTGCACTGCTCCTCCTCTGCCGCCCCCATCTCCTGCAGGATCCACAAAATGCCCCCTTACTATAGGACTGCCTTCGTGCCCCCAGGTCCTTCTCATACCTTCAGCTCCCCCACTGCAATCTCCAAAATGCCCTCAAAATGTACCCCATCTCTCCTGGTGTTGCTCTCCCTACCTTTGTTGGGCTGGGCAGCCAAGCCCTGTGCTCGGCACCCAGCTGCTTGGACTGACCAAAGAGCTGGGATCACTCTGGCTTCTCCTCCAGTGGGGGACACCAGCAATGACCCTCCCAGGCAATGAGTCGGACAAAACCAGTTAGTTTATCTCTGCCAGTCTGTCAACTTTCTTTAAAGTTGGCTGAGTTATCAAGGGTGGACAGATGGACGGACGATGACAGCTGACTGTGACAGCATGACTAGTGTAAGCTTCATTTCCTTAGGAAACAAGTCTAAAAATACAATTTAGTAGGATGGCTAGTCCTACCTAAGCAAGAATAAAGTTAGGATGATTATAAACTTTGTATGCATCTATAAGAAAAATCACAATTCCATTAAAAAAAAAAAAGTGCAATCTACATGAGTCATCTCTGCAAGAGTAAACACTGCCATAACTTGCTACTAACAGAAATGTTCACTTATTACTGATTTGTAAGGGTATACCTGTTCTTACGTCCAAACTGAATGAAACCCATGTAAGGAACTTCACGGAAAACAAAGCATTCAGGTAAGTACTTTGGGAGTCACATTTGGAAGAGTACAAATATACTCGTAATTGCAGTCATAATTTTGTCATGTTTTTTATAAGTACTTTGGGAGTCACATTTGGAAGAGTCAAATATACTCATAATTGCAGTCATAATTTTGTCATTTTTATTATCTTTATTTTAATGAAAACTTATCAACTAGTGAAATACGACTGTATTTTCCCATTCTGACTCATTGGTTACAGCTCACCTGAAGCCATAATCCTTTGTAATACAACTAGCTGTCAGAAGAAGAAACCTAAAGCTATGGATTAGCTTTCAAGTGAGGGGAAAAGAGTGGGAGCAAAAGCATTGCAAAGCAGCAGAAAGCCTGGTTTATAGAGTCTCGTAGGAGACAACGAGCAAAAGCATTGCAAAGCAGCAGAAAGCCTGGTTTATGTTAGAGAGTCTCGTAGGAGACAATACTGTTCACAATCTATAACTGACCCACACTAAACTAGTTAATTTTAATTCTTGCAAACAAGTTGCCAACTGATGTAAACAGGTTTAATTTTTAGGTGGACATATTGCTGAGATTAAAAACCCAAACTGGTCAGCGTCATTTCCAGAGAAGTGATCCACTGCAACTTCTCCTTCTCTCTGCAGTGAAAGAAACCCTCTGGCCCCAAGGTTAGTCCTAAGGAGACTCAGAAACGTGCCTGCTGCATTACTTTGTGCCCTCTTCCTTTCTTTGCTTCCTTGCTCTGTGGCTCTAAAGAATAGCTTGTTTTGCGAGCAGCAAGCTGAAGGAAGACCAGTTTCCTATGAATTTGCTTCCTGTCTCTTAAGCCCCCATTGTGCAAACCCCAGCTTTGCACCCTTTCGCTACCAGCCTGTCCCTGTGATGGCCTTCCCATGGTACCCACAGGTCCTGCTGTGATCTCTAACTGCAGCAATTCCAGCCTTCCCATCTTGTGCTCCTTAAGCTCCCCCAGGAAATAAATGTCTTTAGCTCCCCACCAATCCCAAACCTCGATTGGTGGAATTTCCTTCTGGTCCAACGCCGTGATAGTGCTAGTTCCCCTACCCTCACCTATGTCTTCTGCCATGCTGGCCACGCTCCTGACCAGCTTGGCCACCTGTCAGACAGCACAGATACCCAACTGCCCAGCCCTCTCCTGCTAAAACCAAAATGAGGATTTCTCTCTCCTCCTCCTGCCTTCAGAGAGGGCATTGAAACAAGGCTGCATAGCTACAATCTTTATGAAAACTGGTACTTCAGATAAACAACTTCATCTTTAAAACTTTATCAAATACATACATAACACTTATACAGAAAGGGGTATTTTTTGCCACTAGTAAATACTCATATTTCATTTGCTAATTATGGTTTATATTATATACTACCTTTACTACAAAAGGCCCATTTACAAAACAGGCATCTTTTCCTAATTTTAGGAAGACTTATTTGATGAGTCCTTCCACGTTCCTGCAAGCTGGTGTCCTTGCCTGAAACTGATGAGTGACCACGCTTTGTATTTTAACTGCTTTTGCTCATCCCCAGAGGTAAAAGAACAGATTCACTGACATGGCTGTATAATGCATCTCCGCAGGCTTATCTGTACTCACATTTATTTTATTAAGTTTTATTCAAGAATAACATGCACTATACACTGAAGGTATTTGCAGTCAAATTGTCTAGCATCCCCCTCTGAAGACTGCTCCCTAAATTTATTATATCTCATATGTGGCTTAACTTTTAGATATATTAAATACAGTTGCATTTCTTTTCTAAAGGAATTTTATTTGATACCTCAGATTACTGACTTTTCCATTTCCCATCTTCTGCACATAAAAACAGGTCAGCCAATACCCAAAGCCTATTTCTGAAAAATAGTTGGCAAGTGAAACTAGTGTCATCTGAATTCTCCCAACCTGTCTTTCCTAAAACCTTCTATGATCTTAATACATAAATCATGAGCAAAAATATTTTCTGTAGCTTACCCGTACGTCAAATCAAATTCACAGGACAAAAAAAAAGTCTTTCAGAAAACAGATGCAATACAAGAGAACTGTATTGCTTTGAGAAACCATAATGACAACGCTAAACTATTTCCAGAACAGGATTCCTCAATCCAAAACTCAATGAAAGAGATCACAATACTAAATGCCAGACACAACAGCTTAAGAAGCCTCCAAAAAGTTATTAAAATATTGAGAGCAATTAAGGAAGGATTTCCCACCCCATGCACCACCCTAAAGTAAGTGACCTTTGAACTATAAAAACCACTGCAAAACCAACAACAACAGTGCCTCAATACAACTGTGTTCTTGGAAACTGCTTCCTCTCTAAGGGACTAAATGGTGTCCTTCACTTTTGGGGTAGTTAGTTTTAATTCTAAATATACATCTGGAAATATAACAAGAAATGCTGCTGAGTAATGCTGTTACTTTCCCTCTCCTTGCGGCAATTAGAAAATCAACTGTTTATATATTTTCTTTTATTGCTATATTTACATTTCTCACTAGATTCTTTTTCATAACAAATCAGAACAGATTTTTGTATGATGGATTCAACCTTTAATGTTTGAAATTAGTTTGCCATCAGTTATTATATAGCATTACAAAGCTGTAAATCAGCAAAAAATTAACTCAAGTATGATAAGGGTCATCAAATAGGTATCTTGAATTAATACTATATCAAACACTACCGACTACTTTCTTTCCTAGTCTTTTTAAAAACACAACAAGCTTTTTCCTCAATCAAAAACCTAAATTATGCTGTACCACCTAGTCAAAACAAGGAACTGATACTAGAGATGAAATAAAAGTGTATTTAACATGTACAGCCAGAAACAAAGGTGGGCAGAAAATTACATTTTTCATTTTTATCTCTCTAAACTAAATTTTGTGGATGCATTTATTTTTTACATCCTCCAAAACCAGAAGTGTGATGCTCTGTCCACTCGGAAAGGCAGGCAGGGCTAGTGAAGATCCCTGCCTTCCTACCTCCTGACTCCCCACCAGCCCCCATGTTGCCCAAACCAGCCATGCCTTCCTCCATAAAGACTTGCTGGGCAATCAGGTTAGTACCCCAAAATCAACCTGTGGCACACGGTGCAGGGGTTGTGGCTCACAGGGCTGCACTGTGCCATCCTCCTTGCATGTGCCCTCATTGAACTTCCCAGTTTGCACTGGATGGCAACGCCTTTCAGCACAATGCTCAGCTTCAGCACTTGAGTTCACAGATACTGGGTATCAAACTGACTAATATATAAAAAACAAAGGTATTGAAAAGAGGAGGAAAAAGGGAGAAAATCTGGGAGATGGTTACTTCAGCTTCTGCCTTGAATCTTACCCACACTGCCACAACTCTCTCCCAAGCTCTCAAAGCATGGGTTTTAAATGCAACATAAATGAGTATTTGAAAATTTGTTTATGGGAAAGCAATAATTAAAAAGAGGATTTTTCATTGGCATTACATATTACCCAGTAACTGAAATTTCTTTACATTACTAGCCATTATTCTCTGAATTAAAAATCCCTAAAGCAGTTACTCGTAAAATTTTTCATACAGGTTGTAATGCATCTCAATTTACGTACTCTCATTCTAGAGCAAAATGCTTTAAACAGTACAACTTGCTTTATGGTTAAAAAAAATATCATAGAAGCCACCACAAAGATCATAAGTACAGTATGTTTTTTATGAAAACATTTTCATTTTGATCAGATTTTTTAAATAATATTTTTCTTCTTTAAAAAGAAACCCATTATAATTCAAATTGAAACAAGGCACTCTAGAGCTGAAAAATGTAACATTACTATAGCCTATTATGACAACTTCCATTTACCAGCTGAAACATTCAAGCAAAACAAGATTGAGGCTGATAAACTTAAGGAAGTCAAACAAATGAGCTAGGAGAACTCCCAATATAAATATCTAAAGCAAGAGCTTGTTCAAATATTGAATAATAATAGTCATCCCTGAAAGAGTTAGAAAAAAATATTTTTAAATAGTTTCTGTTAAGTTTAGTGACTTATCTAAGAAGTTAAGAAATCAGTTTCAGCTGAGATGGAAATACATTTTAGTTCCTCCAAATATAAAGCCAAGTTTTACAGAAAAGCTCTCCTAGTTCTAAAAATCTTCAAAGAGAAGGTAACCAGCAATTCTCATTCTATTTACTAATCAAGGTTTTTTTGTGTTAGATGTAGCAGGAAGAAGCAAGTTTATCAAACCTCATTTTTATTTACAGGTAACATTTATTCAACATTTTAGCCAATTTTTATTTAAGATACTTCAAATAATGATTGCATTTTAATAGAATTGCAATCCCATCTGGTTTTACACATATGCAGTTAAAAATTATCCTTTTCTGTTTATCAAGTTATTAATCTTCTAATACTAAGGCTCTGAATTATAATGCATATTAATGCATACAGTTAATAAGTATGCAAAATGTACACTATCTTTTTAAAACAAAAAATGTATTAAGAAAGAAGTAATTAACTTTTCAGGAAAAATCTTAAGAAAACCACGAAACTATGTAAATTAAGTAATTCATTGACCCAATACAGAGATAAACACATAACTTCTTGACAGCTGGAATGTCCAGATCAGACATCCAGTTAGCTTTGTGTTATTCATTATCCTTATTTTTATAATTTTAAATTAACTTGTCTTTGCTTCTTTATTAAAAAGGAATTCAGCAGACTGAAGTTTTTTCTGTTACACAGAAAGAAAACCCAACCATTTCTGCACATTTTCAGTCTGCAACCTCCTCCCCCTTCTTCTCCTCCTCCACCTACACGTCCAGTTTCCAAGCGAATATTCAAAGGCCAAGATCCATATGGGATAGTCAGTATTTTAGAAGCAACATCTCCATCAATAGCACTTTTTAAAGGACACTGCTATAAATTCCAGAAATCTTCAACTGCATTTGTGATACAGAAATGAAGCCTTATCTACTAATGACGTTTTAGATCTTCTTTAAGAAGCTCAATATCAAAAAAAGCCAGACTAGAACAAACCAGAAAATCGAAACACTCCTCTAAATGTCAAAGTGAAATTCTGATATTTTGACAACCAGGCTGCTTTATCACTGTGTTTTTCAAATACAGGAAAAAGTACTGTCAAAGTTTCCCATACATCAAACACTATTTGCTGTGGAGGCTTCCGTAAAGAAATCAACTCGAAAACTGTATTAAAAGCAACTACTTCATAAATTCTTGTAATTTAGGCATGTTTAACACCATCTATCTGCCATTAGGAAAGGTACATTCAAATTCCTGTAAGCAGATAACAAGTTTCTTGTACCCAGAGTATTTTAGACCAAGAGCTTAAAATGAAAGATGTACTACAGGGACGTATGTGGACAGAGTTTTCCAAAGGTGTCAAACGTATGATCCAAAGGCTTCCATCAACTGCCTCATGTATGTTCTGACCCCAGTGAAAGAGTGAAGTAGATGAAGGTGCACTAGGCAAATTTAAAACAGCTTTGTGATTTTAAATCCTCTATAGAATAGGAAAACTGCTGTATCAGTCTCAAGTAGAAGGCATATAAAATGAATGGGGTTTCTCGAGATCTGTGGTTCCATTTTCTGTTTACAAATTTAAATTGAAGACAGTCTTTGTTTTCAAGTAGAGATCATTTAAAGATATTTCCATCTACTTTGTAATCCTATTAATGATGCTGTCTTGATTTTGTAGGATGGTCCCAATAAGGAAAAATAACCACGGCTACCTTAAACCAAAGGCAGCCCTATCATTCTAAGCACAGATGTATAAGTTGTAGGGAGAAGGCACAGTAGCCCTGCAGGACTTCCCAGTGTTTTCTGTTCCCTTGAAGTAGCAAAGGAAAGCTACAATGGTTTGCCTCTTCTTCACAAACACTAACAGAACATTGACAAAGAAATCCCTAACCTGTGTGAGATGCTCCAAACTGTCTACCCCAATACATGCTCCCCTGGCCCTCAGTAAGTATACAACAGCTTATGTTTCCCCTCCTCCTCTGGCATTTGATGGAAAGATGATTTATATTTAATTATCTTGCATTTGTATGAAGTCAATGAGGTGCACAAGACAACTTGGAATATAAATCCAATTTGCTAACATAAACCCACCCAATTTTCTATTTTTAAAAAAAATAAATAATACAGCAAGTACAAAGTAGACTACCCTGAATGTAAGATGACGACCCTCCAATTTAAAGACTCTTACAGATAACTGAGATGGAATCATTCTATTTTGGATAGATGTAATTATAGTACTAACTTGGACGTTTCACTTTTTGTTTGCTCAATTTTGCTCTCAATTCTGTACATGAAAATGAAAGACTTAATAGGTGTTAGAAATACAGATTGAAGTTCAGAATCATCAAGCCTAAACCTGAACAGATAAATTACAAAGCAGTGATTACACAGCTCCTCAACTCATAGACACACATTAGAGAACAATGATGCAAATACTGACTAAATCTCTCGGCAGCAAAATGCTCAAGACAGTTCCTCCTGGACGTAACATGGTCAGCTACTCTTTGAGGTCATTGTGTTTTCCTCCAGCTGGCCCATACCGACACCAAGCATGAGGTAAAGCCTTAGTAATTCCACCTTAAAGTCAGAATGACAATGTTAAACAAATGTTTCCAAACATTAAATACTACATTACAAGAAAATCCAAGGGGCATATTACTTTTTTCTTTGGAAACCTCAGAACTCCTTAGAAGCCTGTCATGGATAAGCAATTTTATTCAAAGCTCGTTTTAGGAAAGGAAAGCAAAGTAAATACCACTTTTTCTTCACTAGCTTCCTCTCTGAACTGCAATGCCCTTCACTAATCAAGGGCTTTCAGGTTATTTGCAACTACACAGACGCAAAATCAGACCTCCCCATCACCGAAGGGGAAGTAACTGGGGAAAATGGCTCATTTAACAAAACAGCCCGTCTCCTCTGAGGTTTGGCCCTCACAACCAAAATACAAAACCCCACCACTCACACACAGACGAAAACAATTTCTTCTGTAGATTAAAACTCAATAATGAATTAGTAAGTAATATAGTAATTATTCTCCAGTTCCAGTAATCTGGAGAACAACTTTTTGAACGAACAATTTAAAAAATATCTTACTGCCTTGTAAACAAAAAGAGCCCATGTACAAGAACAACGCTTTTTCACTACATCAAAATATATTTTCCCTTTCTTTTTTCTTTCACTTCCCATTTTCTTTCATTTACGAGGTCCTAAGGACTGCTAAACAGGAATGATGGCAATGATTGTGTCTAGTTGACACAGTCTACAGCCAAGGTCTTAAATTAATTTTCTGGTGCAAAATACAGCTACAAAGAGTCACGTCATAGAAACAGTACCCCTGAAGGTCCACCTGGCCAACCTGGCCACCCATTCACATGAAGAGCAGTGTCTGCCCAAACCTGTTTGCTGAGAGCAGAAAAACTACTTGTCAGTAAACACTCATGTTTACCACTGAAGTGACTCTCAAAGAAAGCCATCTCTGCCATGGAAACCCTCCTCCTTAAAAACAACAGAGGTGGGTATTTTCTCTCGCATAGCAGGTTTATGCTGGGTGTCTGCATACTTTGCACGCATCTTGGTTCCTGCTTTATGGACACACGCCACAAAAAAAAAAAATATTTTTGAGGCTCAGAAAAAGGAAGGAAATCTCCTTTACATTCTTAGACAAAGTCCATTTACTTTGTGGAGTGAATGCTAATTTAGAAATTTTGCTTGCATGATATGAAAACATGTCACAAAAGCCACTTACTGTTCAGGTCTTCAAAAAACCTGAGAAACAGAAAGCAATGGAACCCAAGTGGGACCACACAGAGAAAAAGAAACTCCAGAAGACCCTGGAAGACTAAATGTTAAGACAGCCCAAGGCCTCAAAGAAAGAGAGATTCAGTAATACTGAAAGAATTATTTAGGGATGCATGTTGGAGGAAATATCCACATCTAAACGAGAAGAATTCCCCAATGATGCTAAGACAGTAGAAAAAGCAGTTCTTCTCACTTCAATGTAAAAACATAGCTTGTCCTGTGAGTCACTGGAATTCTTTGAAAAAATAGTGATTTTTGCCAGCCCTCTTGGTTTAGTCTTTAGAAGGGTGACCCAGCTATACATGCCAGACCTCAAAATTAGCTACCGTCGACTGTTTCTTCTCTGCTACCACCTTCACATACTATGAACAAGAAGCTCAGGAGAGGACAGCACACAGAGACCATTTTTTTTTTTCTCTGAAGAACTGTGGTGAGTGCATTCCCCCATAAGCACACGTTTATGGGAAGGGTGCAAACCAGGCAGCAGTGTGCAATGCGGTGATCCACACTGCGGCCCCCGTTCTGCTGCTTCAGCAGACTTTGGTCCTCCCAGGAACCTGAGGAAAAGGAGGACAGAAGGGAACACAACGCAAGAAATCCAGTACAAGACACTCATTAGGAAAAAAAAAAAAAAAAAAAAAAAACAAACTCTATTTTCCACGCCCCAAATGAATAGTAGGTTTCTAGCCGCTGGAGTTTCTGATAAATACAAGAGGTTGGTAACACTACCATAAAGATAAAACAAGAGGAAACAGAGAACAACACTCCGTAACACAAAACCTACAATGCCAATTTACTGACCTCTTTTTGCTCACTAGCTCACTAGTATTATTTTTTGCTGGAGGGTGATAGGAAACGCAGTGTCTAAATAGACGGATGGATGCAAACATTCAAATCAAATACACTTTGG
>NW_015091023.1:1498367-1562426 GCF_001431845.1 Calidris pugnax | reverse complement strand
GAAAAAAAAAAAAAAAAAAAAGAAACATACTCTATTTTCACTGCCTCAGAAGAGGAGACAAAATTAGAAGATTGCTTAAAATGAAACATCAAAAGAGTTGAGGGTTCAGACACAAACTTTTAACGCTAAGAGAGTAAAAGGCTCTGCCTCCACAGCTGGAACAAGGTGTAGGAAGAGCTACCGGCAATGGGGTGACTCTCCTTAATAGGGAACAACGAAACTACCCTGGGAGCTAATTTTTGGGCTTCCTCTAAGGCCAAACATGATTTCATGTTAAAATATAACTTGCTCAGAGAGAGGAAAAACCAAGGGTCCTCGAAGGTGACAGCTGAAGGAAGTAATACCACCAAAGATACCAGTACACGCAGCCACACTGAGTTAAGGCCATCCTTTTATCTCTTCAAAACATAATTAAGACTAAAATAAAAGCTCATTCTGCAATCTGTAAATCTCAAATTGTACCTGTAAGCACACACACACACTGCATGGGGAGGGGGGAGAGAAGTACTTCTTACACTAAACTTCTAGTACAATACAAAGAACAAATTTATTCACTCCATGTGAACTAAAACCAGCCAGATTTCTTTACACTTTCAGCCTGACAGCGTTTTACTGTAACCATCACATGAGAAAAAACTGCTGAAAGGTAGAACACATCATGGTTTCCATTATATGTTTGCTTCAAACACTTGAAGCAGCAAATCCTTTAAATAATCCACCCCAATAAATAATTCACGTAAGAGAAACTTTCAGCAGAATATAACACATGCAATTGTAAACTGAAAAAGGAGCAAACCTCTGCTCCCATCACCAGCTGGCACTGGAGCTCAGGGCATTGCAAGGAGCTGCAGGTTCTGCTTTCACTGCTGCTTTTGGCTTTTCAACTCGGATCAGATAAAGAGCCTGACGTGTACATCCAGCAGAGAAAGTTTTTAATCAAGCACTAAAAGAAGCATTACTCTGTACCTTGAGTTCTCCAGAATATTTACCAATTTTCATTACTTTCAAGTCTTCTTGCTGCAGGTAACAAAAAAGCATGAAGTTTGTGCTTTATTTTGTTTGGGGTTTTGGGGGGTTTGTTTTGGGGGTCTACACTACAGAGTCTGCTCTGTAGTTTTCTTTTTTTCCTTCTTAAGCACGTGTTCCTTTAGAAATTATAACACGCTGTTTTTTAGAAAGTCTGATTTTAGTTCCACAAAGGAGACACTTCAGTTCCTTTAACACTACTTTCACTGGAAATAGTTGATACACATAAAGATTTAAATTTTTACAGGCATACAATAGGTCCATAACCATGAATTTGTGAGTTTGTTTAGCATTCTGGGTAACTATTTTAACATGCATAATAGTAACACTAATTCAAAATGAATATATTTTTCTGCCATTGTGTATATACCCAATTGATAGCGAGATAGCAGACCCCACCACAGCAACAATATCTTCTTGTATCATTTTCATTACGCAAAGCTAATGCTATTGAGTGTGTTCTCTAGATCTTCAAAGATCATCAATGAACTGAAAATAGCCACTTAAGCTAAATCTAGGTTTTGATGATGACCATGAGACAGGTTATTTCCAGCAAGTAGCAAAGCATTTGAATTCCTTATTAGACAAGTAATCTGCTATCACCCCAGTGGTAGCCGCAGTGCGAGCTCCTAACTCCATGTGCTCTAGATGGGAATGGAAGAAACTTCTCTATGTTTTGAAATCACTGTGAGCATCTCCCATTTCTCCTTTCTCAGCAACTGATGACAGTAATCCATGCAGTCAGACCGATCTATTATTACTGTGATGATGAAAGAAACACAGTTGTTCCAGCTTTTTTTTCTTTTTAAAAACCACAAAGACACCACACCTAAACAGTTCCCATCAGCTTCCCTCACTACCACAAAACCATGTTCCTCAATTTCATCACTGGCGAAGAGTCACCACTGTTGCCATGCTGCCCCACAAACATACTTTGAGCAATGCAACTAAAAAAAACAGGATTAAGTACAACAGCAAAAGTGCTTTTGCTGAACAAATTCAACCATGGAATAAGCTATTTTAACATACAGATTCTAGGAAACTGAGGAAGAATTTGTGCTGTATATAAAAACTTCATCAACTTCCTCTCTGAACTTAAATTCCTGTATATTGACTGCTTAGAATTGCCAATACAAATGACTTATCCTCATCCAGTCCTCCAAGAGACATGACAGATGTGTCACTACTTCATGTCCATGTTTTCTGACAAGCTAAAAAGCTTCAAAGCAACATAAAGTGACACAGGAAAAACACCTTTAATTGTGTTGAATTTCTACAAGGGGATTTTACTGCTAACTTCAACTAGAGATGTTTGGCTAAACAAAAGAATTTGTACAGTTCCTTCTTTGAAACCTTTATGTATGATAAATAATTTGACAAGCAGCTACGTACCATCAGAAGTTCTGAAGGTTAGTTGGCTATTTATTTTTTAAAATGAAATTTATTAAACGCCTGCTCTTAAGTGGAAAGACTAGCATTTCTTACAGGTCTGTGACAAGGAAGTCCAAAGCCATCAGGAACTCAAAGTTCCAAAGAGATTAAAATAACTTGTTTTCTTATAATGTAGCTCTGTTTTTATTAACATGAGCTCTACAAGGCTTAAGAGCCTGTGCTATACAACAGTGTACTTATACGATGATATCATATTTATTTATATTTCCACCATTCCTTTGTTCTGTACTAAGTTTTATACCCACATGGTGTCCAGGAAATACTAAAATTGAAAATAACTAATGAAGAACTAACGGAAATATTTTCAAACTAGTACTTAGTAATACTGCTGATTTAGTGTTTTTTCTGTGATCTTGCAGCTAATATGGCTAAGGCAGTTCGCTTATAAACAAACACAAATTCATCAAGCAAAGAGTACAGAAGACTGAATTTATAGCTACGACTGTGCCAGAAATACTGTGTATGCTTCTCATGATTACACTTTTAAAAGCAAGTGCTGAAGAACTGGGAAAAGTTCAGTTAAAAACCACAAGTAGAGTCACATAAGTAACTTTAATCAGTGAAAGACTTAAGTAGCGATCAAATTTCAGTAGTCAGAAAAGATTTAGAAGCAATTTCATTAATGTCATAATACCAGCTTGTAGAAAGAAGAGCTTTCCTGTAACAGATACGTCTTCAATGTACTAGACATACCATGTTAGAACTACCAAAACTGGGCCACTAAAATTTTTTTTTTTAAAGTAAAAATCCTCAAAACCAAAACCAAAATAAAAAAATAAAGACCACTAACCCACACACCAGAGTGTTAAAGGCTGACGACTTACTTGGAGAATGCGATTTCATGACCATGTTATGCAGAACTATGATGATAACAGTTTAAATTTGAGTAGAAATATTTGTATCTTAAAAGGAAATACACCAAACACCTTAACAAACAGTGCTTTCCGATGTTAGAGAAAACACTGCATTAAAAAATGACCTATTTCAAATTTCTGCTTGTTAACAAGCAGTGAGTGTGTAAAGATAAAAGAGTTAACTTCCCTGGCAATTTCCAGAAAGGCACAGTGAAGGTGGTATTAAGTAGCTCTCAAATGAGAAAACATGAAGTTATAAATGTGAAAAAGCCCTTTTCATGATTACTGGGGAGAAGAGGAGAGGTGTCAAAGTGTTGATTCCTGGAAGAGACAGTATATCTAGCTGTGCACTCAGGAACTGCTGCACAGATCTACAGATGGACCCAGGTAGACAGCGTGGAGGCTGATGAACACAAGAAACACTCCTGGCCACTCACAACACTTCTGAAATAACGTACTAGGAACAGCCATGCAAATAAGGACTGGTTTCTGTACTTTGCACATCACTCGGCAATTCTTACTTTCCACATGAAAATCTGGCACACTGAGTAAATTAAAACTAAGAAGCTGCTGCAGTGCTTTGCTGTGTTACAGAAGCTTAATAAAGAAGTCATTTGAAGAGTCTCTCATGCAACTTAAACTCTGTGAAATGTTATCAAGAATACTGTTATTTGCCATCATTGCCAACACTCATCTCTAGTGTTTCTCTTGTTCCTATGCATTTTGCAAACACATCTCCTGTATCCTTTGCATCCAATTTCTCTTTCAATACCTTTTAATAAACTAACTTTCTTTTGCTGGGCATCTGTTCAAAAACCCACACCAAGAAGCCAATGGAAATTTCTTCAAGGTTTCTTACGCGGTTGTTCACTGAAGGGAGCAAGACCAGACACCTTTAAGAAATCCCTATTCTGCAGTGCTGGTTGATGAAGCAAAAGCAGTAACATACAGAAAATCGTGGATTCCCATGAAAATGGCACCCTGCTGCTGGATCACACGCATCAGCCACCAGTGGCATGAGTTGCACTGTTGCCAGGAAAACGACTTGCAAAGGGATGGAAAAAATGCAAAAGTTTCATTTAGCTTACACAAACAGCTGACTTCTTAATTATTTTTGCTTCCTTCAGATAAGATTTCTGTTCGGCAAGACAGAGATGAGCCAGCAAGCACAGAGATCATCTTTGCTGCAGGAGGGGAAGCCCGTGGTCAGAAGCAGCTCTGGGGGTGGTTCTGGCAAACACCCGCTCCATCCAAATGGGTATGGGAATTCCTTCCCACCCCCAGTGCACGGGAAGAATTGCACCACAGAAAACTACAGTTTGTAAGATGCACGCTGGAGGTCCCTTGCTTAGCAAGACTTAATCGAAATGTATAAAAAGTACCCTCCCCAAAAAAAGGAATACTGTACAAGGAAACTATTTTAAACTTCATTATAATGAATGAAGATGAAATTTTAATCACAGGCCTGGAAGCTGGCTTTTGCCTTAAGAATAGTAATAATTACCAGATTTCATTCAATATGAGCAAACAGAAGAGAGTCATTTGAAATGGCTAAATTGCCATTAACTTTTTACTCGCAGTATTACTCAGTTAAGACAAAAAAGGGAATGAGAAGATGAATCATTTAAAATACTTAATAGGTGCCCTATATGCCACATTTCCATAATTAAAACTGGGCCATCATAGCTACGTATCCATTAGAGTTCACTCAAGGAAGAGATTTAAGAACACAGAAGTAACGTATATCAAACAGAAAATGATAAAACCAGACAGGCATCAATAGAAAAATTACAAGTCTCGAAATGTCTCCAAGTCACCGAAGGAAAAGGTTTTGGAAAAACTCCCCAATGACAGGACTAAAAGAAAATACTGTATAATGGAGTAAGTCCTTAGAAGGGGAAAGACAAAGTAAATAGTGCAGAAAAGGCTATTGTTTTATAAAAAGATGTAGGATGATCCCAAAGTATCTTTTCAGAAATTACTAAGGGTCATCTGAGATTTAAGGTGAGCTGTTTTTCAGTCCACAAGTAACTGATTTAATGTACATATGCTAATCAGGCATTAATCAGCATTTTAACATGTACCTGACACCTTTAAAAGCGCTGAGACTGAACACGTTTTATTTGCTGATGTTCTTTTTAAAAATTGCTGAAATACAAAGGAAGTTCCAGAAGTCTTAAGGACTTGCTGAAAACAGGCTGATATTTTAAACCATCAAGCTGTGTGTTCTAGGCACCTACATACCCATTAACCTTCCATCAACCGCAAGCCAAACAATGGTAGAGCTGATGGGATCCTATTAATAAAGTATTCAAGGGTTGAGATTCAATTAATGATGATCAACAGAGTTCCAGGAAAATTAGTTTTCAGCATCAAACGGCATGACTTCATTCTCTGATGAGATTAAAAGTTTTCCTGAGAAAGACAACTTTGTAAAGGCAGTAAACTTTCACAGTGTATTTGGCTTTTTATGTACGAGACACTGATGTATTAACTGGTGCCATAAACTTCATTAGAACACAGACTACATGGATTAAGAACTATTTAGAAGGTGCACCTTCGACAGCCAGCTATGGGGACTATTAATTAAATAGCAATAGCTGTTATGGGGTCTGCCATAATTTGAACTATGGCTGGCACTTTTCATATTTATTGAATATCTAGAAGGATTTATAAATCAACCACTGGTAATTACTGAGGATAAGCATAAGAGTGGCAGATAGCTATGGGCTATCACACAGACAACACACTACATCATTTGTGTGATTACAATGCTTTCAGATGAAATATGTTTGAATGCAAGGAAATGTAATTGATTAAGAAGAGATGGGGAAAAGTGCATCTCCATGGGAGCAACTGTTTGCTGGAGCACCACAAATATGAAAGGTAGATCCAGGTATGTCAGGTCCCTCTTTAAGCCCCGCAAGCCTTGTCACTGGAAGCAGCTAAGAGCCTGTTGTTTCTCTCCTGAGATTTCACAAGACATCATTCATTACTGAATGATTATTAAATGACAATATTTTTTTTTTCCAGTTCAGTACCTGATATTTTGGTAATAGCTTGAGTTGGAAAAAGATTTGGTTTAAGGATTAATAGTGACGACTGCCATTGCCATCTGTGAGTGTTAGCAGGTATTTTAATGTGAATTCTCTTGTGATCTTAGCAGAAGCATGTTTGATGAGACATTACACATATTTCTATAAACAGAGCTTAAGAACTTGTTTCACCGGGCGCAGAAAAACTTTCAAAAGCTAGATCAAGCATCAGCCTTGCAATTTGCAAGCCTTTGTTTAAAAAAAAAAAAAAAAAAAAAAAAAAAGGCATTCTTGATGGCCTCTCAGAACAAAGGACCCTCTAAAGAAGGACGCATGCTCCTCTTGTTCTGAATAGGAAATTACTGTACAGCAAGACAAACAAGACTTAAAGACTGTAGTTTAGTTGAGGACTCCAATTCAGGCAAGCTAAAAAGAAAATTGTACAGGTACGTGGTGCACAGCACAAGCATAAGTTTCATTATGCTAAGCCGTTCACTTAAAGTATAAAAAAATACTCTTAAGCACCAACTTTTTTTGGGGGTGTTAAGAATATCCTGAGCTAATTTGTGGGTTAGGTATGGCTTCGGCAGTTTCTTACTGTCACAGGATGTATGAGCATAAAAGAGTATGAGAGGTGCTTTGCACCCTGTGTTTAACAGCTACATGTGGTCACTGCGAAAGACAAAGCTAGGCTCCACCACATGATATTTTCTGCCTCAGCCGAACAAAAACACAGAGAAAGCTATTAGAGGAATCACTAGATTGTAATAACGGTCCTTCAGAACTTAAAAACCCGTGTAAGTGCGTGCAAAGGGTTGAGGTTTGGAGGGTGAGACACTTGCAAAGGCTCAGCCGTGAAACAACCAAACTATTCTCGCACCGCTTCATCAGTGGCCACCACAGTGAAGTGAAGCACCCTGCAGCACGTAGCTTTAAGATCAAGGAGGTAAACGTGCACATATGCTAGGACATGTCTCTGCTCCTTCACTTAAACACATTTCTGTTGGATATAAATAAAAATATGCTTATTAGGAAAAATTTTTTCACTGAAAGGGTTATCAGGCATTGGAATGGACTGCCCAGGGAGGTGGTTGAGGCACCATCCCTGGAGGTGTTCAAAAGACGGGTTGATGTAGTGCTGGGAGGTATGGTTTAGTGATGGTGATGCTTCTTGTTTGTTGTGTGGGTGTCTATTTTTGTCAGTTAGGTTGACGGTTGGACAAGATGATCTTTAGGGTCCCTTCCAACCTAGAAGATTCTGTGATTCTGTGATTTACATCAAGTAAATACTGTCCACACTTTACACAAACACTTGATATGTTCACAACAGAAACGCAATTCTTTCATAAAGTAGCTTTTAGACAAAATACATATATTTTAAACAACATAAATCCATATAAAAGGAGCTTAAAGTCACATTTGGGATTTTTATTTTAACTAGTTAACTGATGTTAGAGCTTATTCTTTAAAGAAATCTTTGAAAAGGCATAATCACATTTGCTGGCACTGTAACAAGTATATTCCAAGAGTATCTGTAGAAATACGCACATTACATTCCCAACCTGAAACCCATCAAGTCTACTAAATTTATACCAATGGTTTTAAATATTGCCGCAGCAAATCTTGCTATAACCTTGTTTGCCTGCCCCCTGTCCTGTAGTCCTGTTACTGTGTACTTTATGGCAGCTCAGCAACAAGGGACAACGTAACGAAGAAGTGACAAAGAAACCTAACCTGTTAGACACAACGCTAGCACAGGACACCTGCAATAAGCCTACATGAACTATTGCCATGTTATTTTTAAGTGAACCTTTTTACTTTCTACCAAATCCAATCCCAAATTCTAATTTTTCTTTTGGAAGAGTCAGTATTTTCTACAGCAAACTGCAACAGAACAAGTTTTCCCTATGTCAGACTTCACAAAACACAGGCAAAAATCAAAACACAAGTAAAAAGTAACCTCAAAACACGTCCAGGTGCATATCTGTTTCTGTTTTATTCATTACATCCCAAAATACCGCCAGTAGGGTTTTTTTTGCTTCTATATGTAAAATGATCACTTATTGCTATGTTTATCCTTTTCTAGCCATATGCAAAGCCCTTTATCATTTAGCAAGTTAAAGTCACTAAAGAGCATTGCGAAAATAAAAAAAATCATGTCACCAGACTTCCAATTTATTTCTTCAAAATACACTCAGAATTTTTCAAAGGTGTATTACTTCATGTGTATGAAACACAGTTGCGAAGAATTTATGTTCAAGTATAGAACAGAGTACATATTAAGGACTTGGAAGCAGAAGGAACATCTTAGACCACAGAAACTTAACCTCTGATATTTCACATAGCCACACTGTACAATCCCATTCGCAAAGTGATTTAGCTTTGCTATGATAGCTCTGCTGAACAATCCAGTTTACATCCTTCTGCTTTTGAGTGAGAGGACTTGGCATAAGAGGAGAGGAATCAGCAGTTGATATCTCAATGAAAACACACTTCTTCAGCCACTGAAAATACACAGTCTCTGACAAACTGGAACAAAAATAACGTCTTATTCTCCTGGACGTGACGTGAGAAAACCTGTTACAGATTTTTCCACATGATCCTTCCCCCACCCCTGCCAGCTCTCTCCCTCCCTCCTCCATCATCCACCATGTCATCTCAGACTAAGGATTCAGAAAATCCAAACGAGCATGTTAAAAAAATATTTACAAGCACATTACATTCCCAATCTGATACCCATCAAATCTATTAAACTTCTTCCAAAATACAAAAGGACTTACCCAATGTGTCTTTTAGATTTTTAACCAGAGAACCTTTCTTCAAGCTGTTTTTTCGCTCCACATAATTTGATGGCACATATCCCGTTTTGTTGGCCGCGTTTCTTACCCTCCACCATGTCTTGGAATCATCTAATAGCCAAAGACGCTCATTTTTCTTGATGTCAAGTTCTTGGTCCTGCTGTGCAGTGTAATCCCACTTTGCAATAACAATAACTTCTTCTGTCATCTTTCATGGAGTCCTTCTGCAAGAAAATATTAAAAGATGCTAATCTGTAAATTATATCATGCAATTCTTACTCAATTTTTTCTTTGAATGTTTCTGAAATAAGCAAGAAAAGTGTAGGGAAAAATGAAAAAGGCGTATAGAGAAAACCTCATAGATTAGAACTCTTCTTTTAAAAATAAGGGAAGTCATATTGACCTTTCTTGCTTTTTCTGCCATTAAAACATGACAACACCTAGATAGCAGATTCATTAAAAAGTCATAATGTATTATGTTCACTTCCTCTGATTATATATATTATTCAGATATACATTAACAAAGGCTAATTTATAAAACCCATTCAGCTTTTGCACAGAGCAGTATAAAACTACCTCACACCTGGCAATCAAAGTTCTGATCTGAGAAAAAAAAAAAAAAGTAGCATTCCAAAAATATATTTTCCTTCTGCCCTAGTTCCTCATACTAACACATTATTTAGATGGTTTTTTGGGGTTTTTTTGTATTTAAACAAAGCTATCCATCCTTTTTTTTTTTTAGGAATTTAAAAATACTTCAAGATGTAACTCAGCAGAGAAATGTGCCAGCAAGAAGGCGTTGTCTAGTAAGTCCTCGTTCACAATGTTTTGTGCAGGCAGCACAAGGGTATGTTTTAGAGGAAAGCCTTCATGCCTGGGAAGATCCCAGCTCACCACAGCGCTGTGCCAGGCAGGAGTCAGTGGGGTGAGGAGTACCCAACTGCGCTTTCCTTGATTGCATTTAATTTCTTCCCTACCCAAAACTAACCCAGAGTTCCGTTAACACTGATTGAGTTGTCTTTTTTCACTTAACCTGTAACAAGAATGATCTTTTCCAAAGCTATTTGACAGCTGCATAAAGACAGCTACATGCCTCCACATTTTCCTACGCATCCCAGTAACTACTGGGAACAATGTGAGGGAGTACAATAGCGTGGAAGGAAAAGTCCCATGCCAGTACCAGTGACATTCAAACATTTTATAATGCCAACCAAAACATGTTGATTTTATCCTCTAAGTTCTGAAAAGTTATCTAAAATTTTCTAATCGCTGCTGGAGGTTTTTTGAAGGAGAAGGAAGTGAAGGAGGATGGGAGAGAGAGAGGTGAGAATCTATTTGAAAAATCAATTTAGCAGATTTTTTTTATTTAATTTTTTTTTTTTTTTAAGTAAAAGCTGTAGATTTCTTTTAGAGTACAGAATAGTGGAAACAACTCCCAGAGTACTTTAAACTATTTATGTCCAAGGATCTTTTTAACATGATTTGACTTTGTTGCCCAGTTCTTAGCAGTCCACAACCCTATGAACTCTGATATCTAATATCTTAGTGACAGAAAAATAATTGAAAAAAAACCCCAAACCTCATTCAGAAATTCTGTTCAGCATGTAAGTTATATCACCTATATTCAGAAAGGGTTCCTTCTGCAGTCCATAAACACAAGCACACACATTTTCTCCCTTTAGCTACAGTACAAGCTGTGAAAACTACATGCTAGACAGCCCAGCAGTCTACCCTTTCAAAGAAAAAAAAGTGTTTTCCTTATTTAACCTATAGTTGTAAGACGCAGCAGTGGACTCTATAATAATTTAATAGCCTCCTCTTACAATTTTTGTTTCCAGGAGAGCATCATACAGGATTGAGGTATGGTTGCTAAACAATTTGACAGCAAAGCTCTGGAAAGCACCAGCAGCATCACCCCTCGTGGCCAAGGCAGGATGACATTTTCGAAAATCTGAAGCTGAAATCAACAGGCTTAACTTCTCATTTTCCATTTAGAAAACAAAAAGGAACACACAACAATTAAAACAATATTCAAATGTGGGTTTGCATAGCTTAGAGTCCCAAGCTGAATTCAGGAACAAGTAACAATGTTTTAAATAACTGAGAAGAAACACAACCCTTACAGTACAAACAGGCTGTGACTTATGCAGGTGGAATTGATGAGTTTACAAGAAATAAGTCACTATACTCTTCAACATTTTTTTCCCCATAAAATAATAATCCCATCTGGCAATGACATAGGAGAGCCTGAGCTTTGGACTGCAGTCTCCAATAAACTGCCCTGGTTTCTGACTCACATAAAACGGACAGATAGCCTACAGGTCGATAAGCTGATGTAGCCACAGGGGGACCGCAATCAAGCACGTTCTGGAGGCCAGCATTGTCAATATGATCTCTCTCTCCAGTTTAGATCAGTTTATTTTATCTCAGCAATTGTAAAATAGTCAATTCTTACTACTCCTGAGGACGTGGAGAACATAAAGAACGCAGTTACCTGATGTTGCCACCAGACAGGCTCCACTTCTGAAAAAAAGGTTATTCCCACAACACAGGACACAGTTAAACATACTGTATCAGTGTTACAGTATATTAATAATAAGAACACATTAGGTGGAATATTTGACTAGTGACTGAAAGCTTTTAAATTCTTCCTATCCCTCTGAAGGGAAAAAAAAAAAAAAAAACAAACACAGCACAGCAAAAAAACCTGGCCCGTTGTAAGAGTCACCAAGTGTTTCCCCAAGATGTTGGGCAAGGACAGAAGCACAGGAAGAGACCACACGTCAGGGCTGATGACTGCAACTACACAGTCCTCAGAAATTCACTCAGGACAAGGAGCCCCAAGCTACTTGATTTCTACAATTCCAGTTATTGTCAACATGCGAAACTGCCACTCTGCATGGGAAACGATGTCATTTCACAAGCAGACCCCTCGCATGATGCAATTTTGGCAGAACCACAGGGAAGCCAAGTTTCTCAAGTGGCACCCTCACATAGAACCCATTTCAGTAAAATACTCCAGGTTTTGCTGAACGTTTAAGGGCACAAGTACTCCTACTCAAGCGGGGACAGGATTTATAAGGAGGCAAAATGCATCATATAGTTGCAGCTAAGCATTTGTTATTTGAAGCTGTATGCGTGTGCGTGGAGGAGTTTGGTTGGGTGGTGGGGTTTTTTGTTTGTTTGCTTAATGGGGGAACTAGTGCTAAAGTTCTTAAAATTACTTTCTTCTGATTACATCATTAGACTGGCTCCATCAAGGACAATAAGGTTCTTCCTGTGACATTTGCAGAGCTAAGATTTCCTTATATATGAATAAGAACACATTTGTTCCCCGGAAGGGGGGCTGTAGAATTAATAGTTTTGAAATGCTTCTGCAACACAGCTGTGCGCCAAACAAAAGATTAGAAGAAAACGACATAACTAGATTTGAGGAAAAACATTAGAAAAAAAACCCAGTTACTCAACCTTCCAAAGCATCTGAGTGTCCCATAAAAGCTTAACATGCACTCAAAGCTTGAAATTTCTTAACTAGACCGCTTATAGACTGCACAACAAAAAATACCAGAGTCCCCACAGATTCTAATGTTAACATGAGACTCCTTCACATCAAGACAACGAAAATCCATTACTGCTAAGAGTGTATAACCTTCTGGCATGTTCCTCCTCAAAAAGGTCAAAAGTCCTAGCACTGAAATTCAGAGTCTTTGCCTCATACCTGATAGAATAACACCCCCCATTTGTTTTAAAGTGCCAGTGAAAAGCTTAGAAACACCTGTGTAAGGAACTGTAAATTTAGGAAATGCAACACAGCCATTTCTCAGTACAAGACTGTTTCACTTTAAAAAGTGTACGTATGGCCTTGGCTTTTAACTTACTGTATTCAAGCAGTCATTTGCTTTACTTTTATGGCAATCCAAGTTCCAACTTCAGGTTTGTTTTTTTTTTTTTAAAAAAAATAAACACAAACAAACAAACAAAAAAAAACCCCAAAGCCAAAGATACCACAGTAAACACGCAAACAAACAAAGCTCCGTAACCCAGACCTTCAAAAGGTAATTCTTACATTAACTCTGTGACCAATGCACACTTCCAAGCCCTTTTAAGCCAGCACTTCCTAGCAGTGGAAGAAAACTAATTTATTTTACCAACATTGACTTTGTTGAAATGTTACAACTAATTAGATTGAGCTCAGGTACTTTCAGCCACTTTGTTTCTTCTCTCCAATTTAGGTTTGGTTAAGAAAGGAGTCCCATCTTCAGTGGCAGCTGCCCTATTGCAGAAGCACACGTAAAATGTTCCAACACAAAAAACACACTCAGGAGAGGTAAAAACCGAAAAACCTGCCAGGCTAGGAAGGTAGCAAACAAAAACCCAGCCAAGGTGAAGCCAGTCCTGCTCAGACAGGAGAGAAACATTACCTAACCCCAAGACAGAACAAAGGCAAACGTGAGTGAAATATCTAGTACTGTAGCTCCTAGATAAACTTTTTTTTTTTTTTTACTTTCTTCTGATAAAGTGTATATCCAATAAACTGTCATTGATTCTAGAACTATCAATGGCAGAAAAAAAAAACCCTGCAAAGTCAAACAACCAGCTATGCTCTTTTGAACCAATGCTTAAAACTGAACCATGGAAACAATATTCAAGATTATGGAAATTTAGATGTAGAAGAACTTTAAAGAATTTGCTCACACAAACTTATAAATATACTAGTGATTTTGCATGGGAAATTTGATGTTATTTTAAATATCAAACTATATGTAATTGTTACTCAGATCTCATTCTCTTTTACCAGGCCTGGATTATTTTTTCCTTCCATATGTGTTTCTCCCACAATGATAAATAAGAAAGGATCCTTTCCAGCATGTCACCTGAGCTAGAATCTTCTCCGATAGACTGATAGAAGTAAACACTCCCACTATTTTAACATCCTGACCTAACAGACAGAAAAGCAGCATCTTTTCTGGCCTTCAGGAGGAAGATTCAGGGCTATGTCAGGGATAGGATTAGTTAGGATACTGCAAAAAGAAGGTATGGTTGATCTTTAAAGACACTGTAAGAAAAGAAGCAGTTGCTCTCCTAGTTCACAATTTATTTTGCAGAAAAGAAACATGGCTGAAAAATGACTGACAGTAATGCTTGAAATTTAATCCCTCACCAAGGGAACAAGTGAAAATTCTATTAATAGGAAGTGACAATTGATATAACAGACTGTTCCGGAATTGGATGTCCTCCTAAGACACAGTGAAAGAAAAGTACTAAATAGATACGGAGGCTTTTACATGACACTAATGTGCATAAAACACATAATTGCTATACGGTATTACATAAGACATAATTACTGTACAATATTTAGTTAATTGTCTTGGGAGAATGAAAAGATAACTAATGACATATCACGGTTTCCTCTAAGATCTGAAGGCTGAACAACCTCTCCTTCTCCTGCCTCCAAACTCTGAAAATCAAAATAGGTTTTGAACCCCGCAGCACACGTTGCTGATGGGCCAGCCATCTGGTGTCCACTTCTTTCATGTGGGGTCCAGTTAATCTTCCCTAAGCTATAGCAAATAGGTAATATTTGGCCTTCTAATCTAACACAGTTATGGAAAATTTAAAAAGAGTCTCTTTCTACCAAGGCCTGTTTCACAGTAAGCTGATGTGCCTACTGCATTCTGTAATTAGTAAAACGACTTGTATTAGATCACTTCATCTGAAGTACATGCTAAGTCTGAAGCTTTCTTATTTATAAAGATGCAATCTCTGATTAGCCTGCCTACTGTTTCAGGAGGTTTGAAGTTTTGTTTTCACTTACAGTTGTTTTCTTTGTGGTGTGTGTGGGTGTGTGGTTAGGTTTTTTTTGAAAGATCAGCCTGGATGAATAGTTTTGACATACAGAAAGGTCTCAAAAAAGAGCATCTCTACATTTGAGATTGTTTCGCACGATTCTTGAGGGTCAATAAAGCACCAAACTCAAAGACACAACTCAGAAAGCATTAAAAAGAACAGAAATGTGAATTCAAATTAAAACTTCTGGTTAAAGAATATACCTTTTGGACATACTATATCATCTCCTTCATGCAAATGCCAAAGTTAACCTAAACCAACCAAAATATCTTATTTCTAATGATGGCTACAAGAAAATCTCAAAATGCACAAGTATAAAGAAAGTAAACAAGCTGAACCAAATTATGGCAAACCATTGCCCTTCGTTAAAACCAGTAAAACCCTTTCATGCTTTGTTACGTGGGTTATTTGCCGGTGCTCAGACAAATGAAGATGGATCACATAAAGGCCACCTTGTCTAACTGCTTCTGCAGTTTAACACTTTAATACTGCATGTAATGTGTGTCAATCCACCCCAAGGGACACATTTCTTTGGAAAGAGGTCACTGCACCAAAAATTATTGTAAAAATACCTTCCCCCTCTTTTAAAGAAAGTTAACTAAATACCTCTAGTGACTAAACATTCATCATCTGGCTATGCAGTTTTGAGGTGCCAAACCAATACCTGAGCAGAAAAACCCCACAAACCTGGGTTGTCTAAATTGCTGACTGTTTTAACACAAGCTTGACAATTAATTTGGGGTATTTCACTATTAGGTCTCATTAGGATGCATTGACCACTGAACTAAAAGTGATAGCTGAGTAAGTGCAAGTAATTATTATCTAATTTACTTTGATGTGCAAACTGAAGACACAGTCACAATCAATAGAAGCTGCTGTCAGTACCTTAGGAGGGTCAGTTTTCCAAAGCTGAGAGCAAGGATGAGTGGAAACTCAAAAGAATAAACATGAACAAAGATGGAAATAAACAGATCCACTACAAAGGAGGAATGTTTTATTACTTTCCCAACCTACTGTCACGATTTAGCATTTATGAAAGAATTATTATATGGTTAAAAGAATATCCTGTTTAAAAAGTGAGGTAAGAAGTTCTAGGGGTTTTCTGCATCCCCTCTCCCTGATCCTTTCTTTGAAAAGGAAAAACTTATAGCAACAAGCTCACATCAGGAAATGCAAACTGAAGGTGCCAAAAGAAGTGCAGTTCAGCTCATTAAGAACTATAAAAAGTCATTAAACTGCATCTGGAATATATGAAATATGATCATAGAATAAGTACAGAATTAGAACATAAAATTTCCTGCATGTGATGTAAGAAAAAAATATTAATACTTATTTCTACTCTACAGAATTATTTTACAGTGACAACCGTTTTCTTTTCTGTCATTAACTAGGGTATAAAAAATAATAAGTAAAATTAAACACTTTAAATCTTAAAATGCATCCCAAAATTACAGAACCATCCACAAAGCTTTTACAGCTTTTGCATCAACTCTGAGGAAAATTTGGAGCCATGAAGAAGTTCTGGAGAGCTGCAGTTGTGCCACTAATTTGAAAGTATAAAGTAGACGTCCTTGATAACACCACCCAGCAGTCAGATGAGCTCTAATCCCAAAGTAAAATAAAGGAAAAGAAACAAAGGAACCCCCCCAAAAGCCCACAGAGCATACCAGCAGATTATGGATGTGCAATTAGTACTTATTAGAAGGGTTTTAAGGAAGACAGGCAGGAACAAAATGGGTTTTTTCTGTATTTTTTTCACTTCATTTGAGCTCCTGATTTAGGCCTACCCCAGCCCACACAGATTAAGAGCCAGCTGCCAGGCAGGCCCAGCCGCAGGGGTGACTTCAAAGGCAGGCTCAGCAGGCACCAGGAGCCCTTCTGGCAGGTCCCAAAGCGTTTGTTCTTAGGTGCAAAAGTGCTCGTTTTACGTATGAGTCACTTAGGAGAAAAAAAGCCACAGTAATTACAGATAAAACTGTGAGGGCGATACAGCCCGGTGGAACGGTTAATCACGTCGGAGGGGCTGCCCCGCCACGGCCCACTTCTACAAGGGCCGCAAGCGCAATTCTTTTTAGAGGGCACCTCTCCCTAAAATGTAAGTGGGCTGTGCGTCTTCAAAAAAAGCGAAGGAGCATTCTTAATTAACCAGTAATTTAGAACTGTACTAGCTTCATCTCGAAGGCACCTGATGGCCTTCCACCGCCACGCACCTCAAACCCTTGTCCCCTCTGTATCGCCTGCCATTGTGTCGGGGCACAATGCTGCCAGGTTTGGGGTTTTCGCTTCTTCCAGCGGATGCCTCTGACAGCTTCTAAGCAACGTTTGCTTCTCTCTCGGCCCCACAACGTATCTGAGATCCCGATCTCTTAATACCACCGCAGCTACACTCCGGCGCCTTGTATCTCTCATTACAGAACAACTGCAAACAGGAAACCTCAAGACTAGTTTAGTGGTAACGACTTTCTGCGTAGCTCCGATACAGCACAAAAGTTAAGCTTGTTTTTTTGTCCTGTAAGTGGCTTAGAAGTCTTTTAAAAAGACACACAAAGAAACAGTGGAGAATACAGATGAGAAACACCCAGAAATACATCCTTCCTGCTAAGGAGTCAGTACAGCACTTTACCATTCAACAAAGAAGAAATCTCACTTTATATATGTTTATATAATAACGTATAAAAGGATGTTTGTAAAAAAAAATTTCCCACACAATGTTTTCATGAAGCCTATCACACAAATCAGCCTGCCCAGATGAAATAAGCAGGAACTGCTTCAAACGGTCTTTTAAAATGTAAACTCGTCGTTTAAGGAAAGGGAATCACAAAGTGTGGATCTCCTCGGTGAGACCCACACACGTTTTGCCTGCAGCCCAGAGTCTTGGTGATGGCCATCTCTGGTGGCTGTAGGTGATGGCAAAGCCCTTTCCAGCTCTCCAAACCCACTCCAGCAAGAAGGTGTAGCACCAGTATCTACCAGGCAAGAGCAGCGGGGAAGCCCTCAAAAGCAGAGGCTGCCAAAGCACAACAAATGGAGTGAGGGCCATGTCCCAGCTCTCATCTTCCCTCCCTTTGTTGTATGTCAAGGTCACCTCATAGTCACAGCTGCCCATTATTCAGACTAATACGGTTTCATAATTTGAGGCATAGGGTCTCAGAAAAAGTGGAAATTGTAAGAAAAGGACACAATGCTGTCACAACAGTGGAAAATATTATTAGGTAAGAATAAAATTGCTAACATTTTTTTGAGAAAGTGGCAGATGCTTTAGTCTGTTGCCTCTCTAGTGGTAGAAAGAGAACGCCATCAGGGCCTATTAGTAGGCTGCTACAGCACTAGAAGAACACAAATGTGAGTTCTGGCCTTCTATTAACTCATGCAACACAACCCTAATTTCATACGATGCTTGCTCTGTTTCATGCTGTGACCTCCATATGAGCTAACCTTCCCAATTTTGTATTTTTTAAATTTCATTAGTAATACTGCTATGCCACAAGATTTTCTGGTCCGAGGCAGTTCAAGACACAAATGTTTAATCAATGTGACAGTCTTTAAAACTTATAATACTAAGTACTATCCTATTTATGTGATAAGCACTCTGCTGTTTCGGAAAGCTAAGTTTTTAAAAATCTTTTGATGTCTTACTTAAAAAGAAAAGGACATTTCTATACCCCTTCTGGAACAGCATGCCTATTATAAAGTAGGCAGTGTTCCTTTTTTTGCTTCTGACAGATTATTTAAATTTAAAAATCTGTTTCAAAGGAGAAAAACTGGTATTCTACTAGAACAAGCTGGTATTACAGTAAAGCCTGTTAAAGTTTTGCAGTACTAGTTAGAAGCCTTATAACTTACAGAATCACAGAATGATACGGGGTTGGAAGGGACCTCTGGAGATCTAGTCCAAACCCCCTGCCAAGGCAGGTTCACCTAGAGCAGGTTGGACAGGAACACAGCCAGGTGGGTTTTGAATATCTCCAGAGACAGAGATTCCACCACCTCTCTGGGCAGGCTGTTCCAGTGCTCTGCCACCCTCAAAGTGAAGAAATTCCTCCTCATGTTCCTCCCTCGACCTGCTGGCCACACTCTTCTTGATGCACCCAAGGATGCCATTTGCCTTCTTGGCCACAAGGGCACATAGCTGGGTCATGGTCATCCTGTTGTCCACCAGGACTCCCAGGTCTTTTTCCTCAGAGCTGCTCTCCAGCCAGTCAACCCCCAACCTGTACTGGTGCATGCTTAAAAGAGAGATAATGATAATAATAATAGAAGTTACAGAGAACACATTTTAATAGATTTTTAGCTAAGCTGAAATTGATTATGGTCACCAACACATAGGGCAAAGGGCTTATAATAAAAACCTAGCTTAAATCTTTCTGGATGACTATTAGGAAATTGACTAAAGACAACCATAAGGGATTAAAAAAAACCCAAGTGCAAATATTTCAGCTTGTTTGGCATGGAGTGGACAGGGAGAGAGAGTGGATAGAGGGGGGGTTAAGAAATTTGTATTTTTATTTCATTTGGAAAGCTGGACAAAGATTTACAGACAGTACTGGCAATCTTCTAGAGACCAGGCAAAAAAAAACAGAGTGAGGATTTTTGTAGTTGGATGATTTTATTAGTGCTTCATCCAACCCAGATGGTATTTTTGGAAGAAGGTATTTCCCCGTATCTTGAAAACTATACAAACTTGCATCTTTTCATGCCCTCTTCTTATATATTTATCAGAAAGCATAAGGAGTGTGAATTACTAAGTTATCATCGCTGGGCTTAGTCCATTGAAAGAGGGGGGAAAAAGAAAGTCTAAGGCAACTCCAACCAGACACAGCCAGCTAAAACCCCTCCCTACCAACCCCTTCCTCCAGCCTTTAGCCCCTACATGCTTGTGCCGTCTGTCCCCAACCTCCCTTTCCTTCATCAGTTGCTGCAAGCTCCACCAGCAGACAGGCTCCCGTTCTGATTCCATCAGCAGCCTACGTAGATGCAACTACTGCAGATGGCCTGTGTTTCTTGGCTGCAGAGTAAACACAACAGAACCCCAAACGCTGCCTCACAGTTAAATAAATACAGCGAGAGTGGCGGCAAAGAGCATCGGCTCACCTTTTCCTGAATTCTTTTAAAAGCAGTTTCAGAAAAGCCACACAGCTAATGAACAGCTCAACTGCGCTAAAGGAAACTTTTGGGAAAAGAGACCTCATCTCGCCTCTAAAAGAGCAGCAATGATGAATGGCCACATCTCCACATTGGTTTATGTGTGTTTCTACTAAGTCAGAGACGGGGATAAGCTTAATGTTTGTTGTTGTTGCTCTGGACTGTTATCTCTCCATTCCTCCCAGCAGACAACATTTAAGCTTAACTATACATTTGGAAATACATTGGGAAAAACAAACAAACAAACAAAATGGAAGGAGGGGAAGGTCCAGGAAAAATACAACATACATTAGGTGTCTAGACAAAACAAAATTACAAATCACTTCAGACCAACCAACCTCTCCATAGTTCCCTTACAAAAAGGGGGCAGGAGGAAGCCAAGCACAGGAGACCGTACAAAAAAAGACCCAAAACCCCCCTCCCCAAAAAACCCAAACCAAACTGAGAGGACATTTAGGTAATTTTATCTATATGATAGACTGATGAAACATGCTCTGCAGAAGAAGAAATTAAGTATATCGCTGTTCATGCACTTTCATCCTCACTATCAATAAACCTTCCTTCTCGCCTTGAAATTAAGATGGCCAGCCACTCAGGATAAGGTGAATGCCATGAAATTTTATAAAGGAGACATCCTTGAATTTCTTTCAAGATTAAAAAAAAAAAAAAAAAAAAGCATTTGAACGATTTGCTTCCACTGCTTCTTCTTTTCCCCTGGCTCAAACATTCAATAGTCTGCAGGAATTATACTTCAGTAGAAGTGTTAGTACATTTACGTATTGTATAAACAAAGAACAGACCTCAGACATAAGAAGTTTAACCTTGATCTCGCACAGAAGGACAAAGCTCAGAATCACTGTGGATTGCTACATTTTACTGCTAATCCCTTGAAACACTGTTACCTACTTTTCAAGAGATTTCACTTTAAACTGTCTATAAAATGCTGAAAATAAAATTGAACTGCTGACCTTCTGTTCCCCAATAGAAATATCATATATTCACTTTTTAACTAGAAAGAGGAAGGGATGTTTGTTCAGTTCAAAAATGCATTTATTCCCAACCAAAGCTGTTTAAGGAAAAAAAAGAGTACATTGTCCATTTCTAGACAATGTTCACTTTATAGTCTTAAGCAATTTATCAATTGCTTTACAAAAAAACCCATTCAATCTATCTCATGACAGTAGGAAAATGTGAAAAATATGTATATTAAAACAATTTTTAAAATACTTAGTGTTCTATGACCTAGAAAGTTAAGGACCCTGTTCAGACTCTGTTTCCGTGAACTTTGCAGTTTACTGTCGTTTCAAAGACTGAATAAATTCTCAGACTTCTGGATTTTTTTACCAGGTCACCTGGACCAGAATTTTTGTCCAATATAAAAAGGTGCATGTGGCAGTGAAAAAAAAAAAAAAAAAAAAAAAAAAAAAAAAATTTTTTTTTTTTTTTTTTTTTTTTTTTTTTTTTTTTTTTTTTTAAAAAAAAAAAAAAAAAAAAAAAAAAATCAAGATACTTCTCAGTGTAAGTTTCAAGGCAAAGTTCTACAGATTTTTACCTGAATTTGCAGTTACTGAGTATCTATTTCTCATATCTAGGAGAGTTTCTCAGGCAAAAAGCTACTTTCTAGAAGCAGTATCTTTGAATATTACAGGTAAAAATAATCACCGGATGCAAGATATCATTCTTGATTCTGGGCTTATGTATGTAACCAAGCAGGCAGCTTGAAAGATATAGTGTTAGATTTCATTAAGAAACAGCTAACACCATTAAATTTATTCCTGTATAAATCTGTACATCTTCCTGAAGAAGATTGGACTACAAGACAGTTACTTGGAAAGCTCTCCTTTTAATTTCCTGATCGGACGCATACCAAGAGAAAGCAAAGTTTAAATGAAGACACTCTTGGATCTTGTATGAGACGTGAGTGAATGCTGCAGTTTTACAAATCTCTTGTTGGTCAGACTGACTGCTATGCTAACACTACACACGCAGAAAAGGATCAGCCCAGGCAAGAAAGGGCCATCTCAGTCCCCTCCTGAAGTTATCTGTCCTCCTTCCACCCAACAGTTAGAAGAACAGAGTCCAGACAGGAATCCTCTCTTACCACTCCCAAAACACAAGTGCAGAGGAAGCTTTATCCCTCACACCTTTCAAAATAAAACAAGTTTCAAAACAAACTGCCCTATATGCTTTAACTTCAAAGTCCAGGCTAAATTTTTGGTCTGGAATGCTGACAGCACTCATTTATTTCAATCAAATTATTTCTCACATAGTCCAGCTCAAATGAGGCCCTCTTCCAAAAAAAATAGTACTTGTGAGTGCTCTGCCACACAATTACAGCAGCAAGCTATTATTAATTCTTCAGTCGAAGGGGAGGGATGCAAAACTGAGAGAGAAACACCATTCACCAAAGGGGAAAAAGGATGAAAGGGGATTGACTGAAACCCTTCTGCCAGGTGTGTTCCAGAGAACACAGGCTGCTGTAAGCGCATTAGGAGGATGCTCCGTATTCTGAACTCTTGTGTAGCAGTTCAGGTGTCAGCTGCTTTAACACAGCTTACACAGACAACCTAAAAAATTGTTCCACTACTATTCCCCCAACATAATTTTCCACTGCACCAGAACTGCTGCACCTACAAAGATAAGCTTCTGAAAGCAAAATGTTACCGGATAAAGACTAAGAATATCTAGTTTTTTTCATAGAAAGTTATCCAAAAACCAAGAATAAGCAATTAGAAAAGCCTACATTCCTACGAGCAAAATATACATTCAATAGAGACCAAAATTGCCTGGTGACACCAGATTCTTGTCCTTCTTTATTCTCATTCTCAGTTCCAGTACTTGAACAAAACTTAATCTTTCCAAACTCCTCTAAATCTCCTTGTACTGTTTTATCTTCTGCCAGAAATGTCTCACTTTTCTGAATAAAATCTCCCTGCAATAAATAAATCAGTTCAAAACTGAACATTTGGCTTTGGCTGCTACATGACATTCCCTTTAATCCACAAATGTTATGTACTCTTACACTGATGAGACATTCTATTCTCACACGCTCACAGACACATTTTCTTCCTCCCCCCCACCAGATAACAATAAAACGCATCAACAAATGTGAAAGGGAATAATGGCAGCCAAATAATTTCCAAAGATGGAGACACACTGTGGGGATTAATATCTGTACCAGAGCCAAGATTAAATAAAGGAAAAATAGGTTCAAATCCACAAATCTGAAATTTGGAAGTTTAGCCACAGAGTTCTTGTTACCTGTAGATCAATACACATTTTAAAATGTATATTGCTACTGAGTTTCAATAAAAGTGGCTATGCCATCATTGTTTCATATACAAGTTGAGTTGAGAACCACACAAAATATTTAGTACTTGACAGCTTCTTGTAGTACTTTACTACTAATTGTAGTCAAAATTCAAGAGGGACACACCACAACTCTGTTTTAAGTAATACTACAACAGAAGTAAGACGATTTCTTCATTATCTAAATTAGATCTTAGAGCAGCCAATAGTGTTACCAAATCTGCATCTAGCCTCAATGAAAAAGGCTTTTGAAAGAAAACTCATAGATAAATATTGAGACTTGTGGAGCAGTGTATGAAAGGAGCGGCAAATTACAATCCCTTGGCTCATCAGAAGCAGGAACAAGTATATAAAAATTCAGAAGATACCTCGAGGTGGGGAAGAGAATAGGGAGAAGGGGGAAGATGTGTGCATCCCTTTCACCTCCTGGACCTTTGGGAGAACTTAGAGAAGAGATATCCCTTTTCCTTTCCTGCATCACAGAACCTCTGAATGCTTCAAGTGACTAATACCAAGCATTTTTATTTGTTCTTGTTCTTAAGCACCTTGTTGAAAATTAATGTCTGAGGAACAGGTCTCAGACTGAAGTGGTATTTGATGTCTCATTCCTGCTCCTCTAGTGTGTTATATATTTAGGTTTGAAACCTCAGACCTGAAACCTGACGAAACATTGAGGAATCTAATGAAATTCAACAAGGGCAAGTGTAGGGTCCTGCACCTAGGGAGGAATAACCTCATACACCAGTACAAGTTAGGGCTGACCTGCTGGAAAGCAGTTCTGTAGAGAGAGACCTGGGAGTCCTGGGGGACAGCAAGTTGACCATGAGGCAGCAGTGTGCCCTGGTGGCCAAAAAGGCCAATGGTCTCTTGGGGTTCACTAAGAAGAACACAGCCAGCGGGTTGAGAGAGGTTATCTTTCCCCTCTACTCTGCCCTGGTAGGGTCACTTCTGGAGTACTGTGTCCAGTTCTGGGCCCCCCAGATCAAGAAAGACAAGGAACTACTGGAGAGAGTCCAGCAGAGGGCTACAAAGATGATCAAGGGACTGGAGCACCTCTCTTATGAGGAAAGACTGAGACCTCAGTCTGTTTAGCCTAGAGAAGAGAAGACTGAGAGGGGATCTCATCAATGCTTATAAATTTCTTAAGGGTGGGTGTCAAGAGGATGGGGCCAGACTCTTCTCAGTGGTGCCTGGTGACAGGACAAGGGGCAACAGACAAGCTGGAACACAGGAAATTCCATCTCAACATAAGGAGGAACTTCTTTACTTTGAAGGTGCCAGAGCACTGGAACAGGCTGCCCACAGAGGTGGTGGACTCTGTCTCTCTGGAGATATTCAAAATCCACCTGGATGCATTGCTGCACAACCTGCTCTAGGTGAACCTGCTTTGGCAGGGGGGTTGGACTAGATGATCTCTTCCAACCCTTACCATTCTGTGATGCTCTGTGATTCTCTGAAACCGAGCTTTAGTTCCAAAAAGGTAAGCAGTACTGTGTCCCTGCATTAAATGCTGCCCTTTGGTTTTCTTACTCTTATTTTTTGTTATATATATTTTGTTACTCTTATTTTTAATGATTCTACAGAATTAGTCAGGGTACAGGCTCAGGATGCAGAGATGCCCAGTCACCACTTACAGGACAGAATCCTTAGTCTGACTAGTGGCCTGCTGTGTACCGTCATTTTCTTCTGCTTCTCCTGAACCACAGCCAGGGAGCAGGTCACAGCAACCTACTGATCTCTCTGCCACCACCTTTTATTCCTGCAGAATACACAGCATCAGCCGCTCCTCACGCAACTGGACATAAACTCAGCATACATATGGGAGACTCCCATTTTGGCCACCAGTCACATGGTTACAGCTCACAGCTCAAGACTTCCTGAAATTTCAGCAGCTTATTGTATTCTAAAAGTATGTTACAGCAGCCCCGCCTGAAGCACAGGTCAGCAGTTGAGAATGCAAGATTCCATTATCCCTCTGACGACAAATTCCATTTCTAAAGAGCACAACTGTCAAAACCTTGCTTACCAGCTAGTTTCAAAACCAGTTTTATAAACATATACACAACACACACATCAGGTTTGTAGTTCTAGTCAAAACATTAAAGTAAACCCAAGGATGTCACACCCTTTTGAGATAAATGCTTTAACTTACCAAACACCTTGATCTTCATCATTATAAACCAGCACTCTCTCTAGCAATAATGGAACAGACCTTTCCAGATCCTATACAAATCCAGAGCCGGTAGAAAATGCTATTCAGTAATCTCGAGGGAGAATTAAAAATGGAAAACTAATACTCTGACTGTTTAATCTTGAAAGACAAATTCAGAGATCAAATATAAAGAGAGGTCTAACCCTCATTCAACAGCATTTTTTGGGCTGGTATGTGATAACTTGAGAACTAATGGTATGAGACAACCCAGCTTATCAGAGAATGTGCTAAGCCCAGAAAGACAAAAGCCTACTGATTTTGGTGCAAGATAATTCAAAATCAGCCTCTTGGGGAAATCCAGCTCCCCCAAACTACCTGCTGCTTCAGGCAAAGGATCTCTTTAACAAGTGCAATAGCTTGCTTGCATCAGAGGAGATACTTAACTTGCATATAGGAACATGTCTGTTAAGATGTCAGTATTTCACACTAAAAAAAATTTAAAAATCAGGCTACATGTAAATTTTATAGGACAGTGGGAAGAGGTGGAACAAGTCGTCACAGAGAGAAGTGCTAAAAGAAAATGCAAGGTCTCAGACTAGTGAGGAAAAAACCCATGTGAGTAGCAATGACAGCAGCAAGGGATTTGTTGGAAGGATTGCACATACAGCTGCCGAATCAAAAAGCCAGAGTAGGTTCATTTAAAAGAACGGGAGGGGGGAAGAGGGTGACAGAGCAGGTAGAAAATAAGCTGCTCAGAGGGTCTATTATGGGGAACAACTAAGAGCAGCTGGCTCAGACAACAGGCTACAAAATAAGAAGGGAGAAGATGAGAAGCTGCAGGGGATCCCTGAAACAAAAGGGTGTGAAGAGAGAGCACAAAGGAAAGCGGGGGTTAAACCCAGGAGACTGCAAGGAGCCTGTGATGTCTTAAAATGAGACACTCAAACTTCAAATCAGGGAAAGAAAAATAGACGGTAAAAGGCTTGTGTCTGTATGCCTGGTATTCTATGCTTTGCATTACTACTGGCTTAAAAAATAAACAACACGACAAGCTCATTTTCTCAGTCCTCTCTGCTTAGTACAATTTGAGCTTTGTTACTACAGTGCAAACAGTAATTGTAATCCAAGATTAATTAACCGAGTTATTAGAAACAGAATTCCACAGCAAATATACCACGCCAACCTTTAAATATTTTCTGTTCTGTGAAACCCACCAATTCCAGCAGTTAGCCAGAGCGCCCCCGGGTAATGCACATAAAACCATTGGCCAGATACAAATGAGATGAACCGTGCGTACAATTCCTTCCCATTCACTAAAAGGCAGTATTTCAACAAACTGAACTGATTTTTAATATCATAACACATTTGATGTAACACATACCATTTGAATATGATGTTACATGGAACATGTTAAGAGCACTACTGAAAATACACGTTTAAAGGTTTAGCTGTATTTTTACTACACACCAACTCCAATGAGAACAATGAATCATTTAAAGTCCCCTCAAAGCCTCCACACCCAGAAGAACTGCCTTCCAGCCACTATCAAATGGAAACACAAGCCTTTGGCTGATTTTGTAAGTGCCCTACGCCAGCACCAGCTGCGTGCCTGCTTCTGCAAAGCACCACCTCAAGCAGCCAGCCCCACAGAGCTACCCAACAGGCACGGAACCCCTCAGAAACCTGAGGGAAGGGCATCTCCGGGAGATGTCTGCAAGCAGATGGCAACAGCTCTGTTATGGGGCAGTTAGACCTTGGAATAACCGCTAATCTGCTTCCTCCTTCAGGAGTGCTTGGGATTACCGGCTGGAACAGATGCAGCAGAGGGCCACGAAGATGATCAGAGGGATGGAGCACCTCTCCTATGAAGACAGGCTGAGGGAGCTGGGATTGTTCAGCCTGGAGAAGAGAAGGCTCCGGGGAGACCGTATAGTGGCCTTTCAATATCTGAAGGGAGCCTACAGGAGAGCCGGAGAGGGACTCTTTGCCAGGAAGGGTAATGATAGGACAAGGGGAAACGGTTTTAAATTGGAAGAAAGAAGATCCAGATTAGATATCAGGAAGAAATTTTTTACTATGAGGGTGGTGAGACACTGGAACAGGTTGCCCAGGGAAGTTGTGGATGCCCCATCCCTGGAAGTGTTCAAGGCCAGGCTGGATGTGCCCTTGAGCAACCTGCTCTAGTGGGAGGTGTCCCTGCCTGTGGCAGGGGGGTTGGAACTCCATGATCTTTGAGGTCCCTTCCAACCCAAACCATTCTATGATTCTATGATTACTGACCCATCCCTGTGCTGATACAGCCCTATCGCACTACATCGGGCTGGCACAAGGACTGTTCTCATGCCCTGCATCCCAAAAGCCTCGAGATGACTTTCCCCGACCTGTGCCTTTACGCGCACCACTCACCTAAATGACAAACGCCTTCAGTGTGTCAGGATACCCTCCCTGTGACGTATCTTGCATAAAGCTATCTCAAAGAGCTTCTCAGGATCATATTCTAAGCCAGAAGCTGTCCCCCGAAAGTGCAGTCCACATTCAAATCTTTTCACTGAAACTGGTGTAATGCAGGGATATGTTTATTCAGAAACCACAGAAATAGGGGCTCAGTAACCAGTTCTACCAGTAGCATTCCTCTGAACACTGGTCAGGGCAGTAAGGTGGGTCACCGCGTGTTTTGTGCTCAGTTCACAATCATACTCTGGGACAAGCTTAACCTTAGCTTACTCACATATATCTATTTCATATCTATAGCTTAACTCATCGCTATATTCACGAGCAACACGGTAGATTCTTTCCAGCAGGCAAAGCTTTCTTTTGGCTCAGAAAAACTGACACGCTGGATGAGAAGACAGCCAAAGTCCATCCTGGCTATCAATCCACAAAACTACTTCCACCAGGAAAAATGTGGTCATTGTTTTATTTTTACTGAACTGAGTTTTCATGTATTGATGAAAGCTGTACAGCGTTCTCCGATGAGGAATCCATATGGATTGCAGTTAAAGTACACTGCAGAGGCCATTTATGGGCCATAACAAGTTCTTTTGATTTCTACAAACTTGAGTTGCACCTGAAGCTACCAAAGCTGGAAAAATATTAGAGACAAGTGATTATTAATAATCTACTTTGATATTATTAGTAAATAAAAGCATGCCTGTATTTTCATGCAAAGAAATACTATTACTACAAAGAGGAAAAAAAAAACCTAGTAAAAAAAAAATCTTTAAAAGTACTAAAATTACATCATTCAGGGAAGACAAATTTATAACCTGTGGTTATGGGGGTATAGGAGTGGGATCAAATTGTTCTTCCTCCCTATCCACAATTACAGGTTAGAAAGTATTATGCCATTAGCATAACATAATGGCCAGTATTCTATAAATTCATTTATTATACTAAATGTCTGTAAATATATTTAAGTAATGCTGAAGTTGCATTCAAAGGCTTAAAATCAACACTTTAGGCACCTGAGAAAATTGACGTAATTACAGAAAACTTTTCTGTTTTTTCAGGGAAAGGAATCCAGACATCCACTCAGTGCATACCTTGCATTCTCTTAGCTACTGTCAGAATCAAAACTTCCCATAACTCACTCACACAAAACGTTAAGAACAGGCATTGTTTTCCTTGGGTTTAAACTCCTCAAAAATCAACAACTACAAACATGCCGATCCATAGAAAAATACCAAAAAACATTGGTATTTGATACACCACAGACAGCTGCATCAAGTTGGAATGTCATACTAATACTGTAATCCCTTTTCAAAATACTCTATCATGAAAATACATGATGCAATTCATTTTTTGTTTCAAGACTGTAATTGACTGAAGAACAAGTTAAAAAATGCAGAATACCACTACATGCAATATAATGTATAGTTTAAATGCTTTTAGGATAGTTTCAGATTTGCAACAACTGAATGATTGCAATAAACTGCCAGAACATTAGACTTCAGCTGTAAATTCATACTAATCTGATTGCAGAAATGAGAGAATTTTTGTTTTTTGTTTAAATAAACACTGCCTTTCCATACAGTTCTCTTCCTTAAAAAAAAAAAAAAGAAAGCATGAAGAAAAAAAAATGGAAACAAACAACTGAAAAAAGCCAGCTTGCTAGATAAAAGACGTGCTGGCAGATCTTTACAACCAAACACTAATTACACTGTAGTTCTGACTCAACAAGATCCTATAAGGACACATTATTGTCCACGGTTCAGTGAAGTTTAAGAGCAGTTTGAGTGTTATTCGTGAATATTTACTCTGCTGCCAACTGCATTTCCTTTTCAAAAGGCAGAAGTTTTACAATGTTCTGGTTCAACAAAGCATTTTAAGTGCAAGCTTTACTGGACCTACACCTATGCATTCACTTCCTTTCAGGAAAGGCATTAGAATGCTCCATGTTTTGCAGAACCATATCTTTACCTAGATGAATATAGCCCATCAGAAACATGCACACAAAGAATGGAAAAAGACAAAGTATCAAAATAGAAGTTAGATTTAATTTTGTTCCTGAAATTAAATGTTGTCTAATGAGACACAGCAAGTTCTGAAAAAAGAGAAGGAGGAAAAAAAACCACCACCAACAAAAAACCAGAGACACACATACACCCCTACACCCTCTGCCAACTGAGATTTCCAAGTAGTTCTTCCTCTTCTCTTTTCTGTGAGCCAGTATCTATTCATTGCTGTCCTGGGAAGCATATAAAACCTTTGCCTGCTGTAAACACCTTCCCTTTGGGCATGTTTGACTCCCCTCCCCGTTTCTTGTTTTAAAGGGTAGAAGAAAAAATTACTAAGTGCCAAATATCAGAGAAACAAGTTCAACAAATAAAGATGACTCTAAATCCGTAACCCTAATTCCAAACATCTATTTCCTTTAACAGAGCAGTGGATTATTTTTTTAATTACTTCATAGAACATTTAAATGAAAACTATTACAAAACAGGACAAGAAAGAGATGCCAAAGATAAAACTCTAAAGAGTTTTATATTACACATTTGAAATAAATAGAAAGTTTTGGCCGCGGTAAAATACAACCTTAATTTTGAGTAGAAATTTTAGTAGGAAAATTAGAATCATTATGGTACGATTAAGTCTATAGTTTGATGAATCATTTGCTTTAGGATTGTGTGTTTGTTTTGTTTTTACATTAAGAGCCATTTCACAAACATTTTAATTTTGCTACCTACAGGACACACAAAAACTTACTGGAGTTTCTACTAAAAAAAAATTATTACAGAAGACTTCTCACTATTAGCCTTTAAACACAAAATGTTCATGGCTGTAATCTGATCGGTTAGAAAGGCCAGGATTATAACTTTGTCCATTACATTTGAAGATGTATATCAGATAATCTGAAAGTGTAATGCAAAAGCCCATTGTAGCACCTCAGAGCTTCCATCCTAGTACTACAGAATTTCCTTTTCAGTTTAAAGGAAAATGAGTCATTTGCAAAAACATATGTAGGTGTTAAGCCTAAGATTGGATTGCATTTTTAATTTTAACTTGTTCACCTGCACTTTATTAAATAAATTAAGTCTAATTTCAACATCTGATAACACTTCATTGAACAAGCATTTAAGAGAACTCACAGCAAAAATCAAGGTACCTGAGGACTTCATACATTGCTTTTTATTTGAAGGCTCGAAATCATCAATAATTAGCCCTCATAACTTCCTTCTGAAGAAGGTAACATTATTTTTATTTTATAAACAGAGAATTTGAGTAACAAATAATATATCCACCTGGTAAAATAATGAATCAAACTAGGACTCTTAGTTTTCTGCTCCATGCTGCAGCCACTACAATGCCAAAAATTCATTCAGTGTTCTGCTTTTTTGTCTTTTTTTTTTTTGGTACAGTTGTAATGAGGTTTCATTTTATTAAAAGTTTCTGTTAATAAATCTATGCTAAGCCACGGAGATCAACTACAGTTACTAAAAACAGACAACAGGGTACATGAATTAACCAAAAGAAGATACTCAGACTCTACCACAATATGAATCCTATGGAAAAGATCGGCTTCTTTCAGTTACCTCAGGTATTCTGAGCCAGCCCAGGAAGATACTCCATACATACTGAATTCAATTCGATTCTGCTCTCACAGAAAACTCACAAACCTTCTTTCCTCTCAATACTTTACAAGCTATTACTTAGTTTTTAGAAATCAATCAAAGCATAATATCAAAGCCTGCTCTACCACAGGCTATGGACGGCCGCTACTCCTCCACACCTCCCACACCACCACATCCTGCCTACAGCACATTCAGGGGAAAACATCCTAAGTCAAAGCACCAGGTAACAGGAGGTAGGAGGCAAAAAACTGTGGTAGCAATATCTAATGCTCAATTAATAATCTGAGCCTATCCTTTTTTCCTGTCTTTTTCTGAAAGTAAGAACTAAAATTCACTTGTCTCAGATCACTGAAGGCAAAAGACTTGCTATTTAATCATCCATCCAGCAGTTTAAAAAAAAAATAATAAAAAATTACAAGTAATACACTATATGAAAGCAAACCCAAGCAATACATCCAGTTCACTCATCTTTAGTTACCAAAATAACCACTGAACTTGAACCACTTACCTTTGGCACACTGTTAAAAGGATCCAGGCAGTGAAAGGCAGGACTCTCCAACAAAGTCAAGTACACCACTGTCTGAAACAACAGAAAACACATATTTTAGTTTAAGCGCTAAACTTAGTAGAACTTTAGTAGTTTTCATTCTGTCAAAACCTCCTAAAAGAGTCTGAAGAGCAGGCAGCATGATACTAACTTGATCTACCTATTTAGCAAAAATAGAATGCTTCTTCATATTTAACTTTTCTCAATGGATACAAGGTCAATTTAACTACAGACCACCCCAACCATCTAGAAAAGAAAGCAACTACCAACCCAGCCATCATAACACAGAGAAAAATCAGTCAATAAGCAGAATTAAAAATTCAGCCCAGTTTTAGAAAGATTACATTTGAAAAAGGCCTGTTATTTACTGTTTCCTTCACTTTTACATTGGTCAGTTTAAGTTGCCCGTAATTCCTAAAAGGGCAATGCTGTTACACGTAGAAAACTGAGGTGCATCAGTAAAGGCATAGCTCGCAGTTGTGTAGGACATGACTATTTCCACCCAGGAGGCGCTCACACACATTTGGATGTGGAACCCAGCTGGATTACTAATGCCTGTGGTTTGGGGTCCTCTGGCACAAGAGATTACTGAACCAAGGAGACAAGCTGGTCAGAGGGCTGGAAAACTCCATTAATGGAAATTCTTGCTAGACGTAAAGAAGAAAGGTTTCACCGCAAGGGCAGCTAAGCATGGCCACATGCCCCCTGAAACAAGATGGACCTCCTTCTTGAGGGATTCTCAAATTCTCCTGGACGTGGCCCCAGCTGTGGCCTTTGCTCTGCTGGAAGCTGGATGGCACCAGCCTCCAGTGGCCCCTCCCGGCCTCCATTGTCCTGTTAATTATTTCTAGTCACAAGAACAACCTTTCAGAAGAGGCTTGAAAATGTTTAAACATTTATTTCTGTTATTTAATGACACCTCTAACTCCATAGGATGTCTGACAAATTCAGGCAGTGTAAACCCACTAAGATGCAATTCAAAAAGGAAAAAATTCTGAACATCTTCCTTCACTGCAGCCCCCAGCTCATAAGGACAACAGATTATAACTCCCACTCAACCTGAGGCCACTCATGCACAAATGTTTCTGTTTGAAGTCCTCTCTGAACAGATTCCAACCAGTTGCCACTCTACAAAAGCATCCTACAAAGAAATTCTATTAAAAAGAGCAATTCATCCAATGATCCCATACATCATCATGGGGGGGGGTGGGGTGGGGGGGAAGTATAAGTTTATTAAAAATTTCTTACACAGATGTTTAAAAGTGGGATTTAGACTCCTACCCATTACAACTGGAGTAACAGAACTACTAAAACCATAGTTTGTTAAACATTTTAAGCATAAATGTATTGTTATGGGATAAAGCATAAGACAGTCCCTGCCCCTCAGCTCCCCACCTGCTTCCCAGCAGCTGCAAGAGGAGCCAGAGCATTGGTAGCCCTCCCAGAGAAAGCATTACTCAAACAGAAGAGTCTCCTCATCCAGTTCAGTGCCTGAATGAAGATACACCTGTGACAGCAGAGAGCAGATGGGACTGAAGAGTGATCTACCCTCTTTCTCCTCTGCCCAGACGCTGGTTGGAACGCCCACTGCCCCACTGCCCAACTTGTGGTTTCAGGTTTCCACAGACACAGACCACGGTCAACCACACTGCTGTGATTTGTGCCGAGTTGGCCAATGACAAGATGACAGATGCTCTACCCCACCTCTCCCTCCAAGGATAGGAAGAGGAGAGATATAGAGATTTATGAATTTAGAAAAAACTAAATTGATTTAATGGAATATTAATAATAAAATAAAAAAGAAATAATGAAACATGTACAATATATACAAAACCACATCAAGCTCCCAGGGAGATGTCACTGGCAGGCACCGGGAAAGTTCCAGACTGGTCTCAGTGACAAATGGGAACCAGATTGTGGAACTCACTGATGGGGATCGAAGGCAGATGAACTGACAGGGTCCTCCTCAATGAAGAAGAGCCACCAACCTGACCCCCCTTGATCCCTCAGCTTTATACTGAACAAGACATCCATGATGGGATGGAAGACCCTATAGGATCACAGAATCATAAAATTGTCTAGGTTGGAAGAGACCTTTAAGATGATCCAGTCCAACCATCAACCTAACTCTGACAGGTTCACTCAATATAGGTCAGTTTGGGTCACCTGATGTGCCCACCCCTCCCCACAGTTCAACCCCTCCATGGGGTAACCAACCAGCTCAGCTGACCCTGGTTCCACAACAGAAAGTGTAAGGAAGAGCCTCTTCTCAGTCCAACCATCAACCTAACTCTGACAGGTTCACTCAATATAGGTCAGTTTGGGTCACCTGATGTGCCCACCCCTCCCCACAGTTCAACCCCTCCATGGGGTAACCAACCAGCTCAGCTGACCCTGGTTCCACAACAGAAAGTGTAAGGAAGAGCCTCTTCTACTGAGCAGAGAGTTGGCTCTGCTCCACCCCACACCAGGACACACACTTTATCAGTTTTCTAGCCAGTTACTTAACCGTGTTCTCACTGAAAACTGCTCTATATTTGAAATTACAAGACAGATCTCCAGTAAATGGGAAAGACATTTTAATAAAAGAAGCAACACTAGAACCCTGAGGCAGGGCAGGTCTATTTTCCTATCGGCTGAATATTTTGTAGTAGATCTTTTTCTCCTGTCAATAGTGCAAGAACGTTTTTAATATTAAGGGGAACAAGCGGGAAAATAAAAGTAGTTTTGTTTTTTGTTAAAAGATCTTATGAAGATTACTATCCTTCCCCTTCCTACCTCACAAATCATCTCCTGCCCATTACCATCCACCACTGACGTACAGTACTGAGCTTCTGACTGCTTTTGGTGTGGTTTTTTTTTCACTTTTGTTCTTTAAATATATACCCAACCCCTCTCTTAATTATTACTCCCACTTTCACAAATGCACATTCACGAATAGAACTTGCATTTGAAAGTGTACTGTTAATCATCAATACCTGAAAAACTAACCTTGTATTTATTAGTCAACTGCAGGGGAGGTACAGTTGGGGAAAATAAGAGTCCAGATTCTATCTAAATACATAAGAGAAGAATGAGTCATGTGTTTATCTCAATATAACAATGCTAACTTCCTTCTGTACAGCAAGAATGGTTTTATTTGCACAGCTCAATTAACATACATTAAAAGTAACTCAGAACATTAATGGTGATAGCACCACGAGCTGAAGGAAGAAGATGCACAAGAAAAGCTCGCTCCTACCAATACTTTGATTGAAATAAAACTGTGTTAATCTAACAGACACATGAGCACAAGATGCAGGCTGGTCTCTGTCCTCTCCAGGCTCAATTCCATTGCATTGCGACCTCTCTTTCTGTTTTACTCCTGGTAACAATCTTTTGCTATGGAAGAGCCAGAGGAAGTTTTCTGCTACAAGTCACACCAAGAGTCACACAAACACAGAAGAGTTTCCATTGCACACCCCCACAGCCCAAAGCTTTGCCTGCACTGTTGTGACTTGCAGAGTGACTCAAACTCAGGATGGAAACCTAGACCACAAATAATTCGCTTACACTTTAAATATGTTCTTTGAAACAATCTTTCAGTTATAGAACTTCAAGATCTCTCTTCTCAAAGGGCAGTAAATGGAAAAAGTGGTTAAGGTTTGGGAGCATCTGCCCCTAGCAGAAGGTTTGCACCATAGGCAGGGTTTTCTGGTCCCTCTGCTGTGTCCTAGCAGCCAGCACCGTACATAGCTGTATTTGATAGTAAAGCCAGGATGGGGAATAACAAAATAAACTCCATCAACATTCAAAATCCTTGGAGCACGTGGCAAACACTTACTGCCTACCCAAAAGACAAACTGGCGCAATGTTAGAAAACTTGGGAAATGAAGTCAACAACTTTTTTTGAAAGGCGGCAAAGGAAATGGAGGCACAGAGCTGGGCACGTCCTATGGTATCACCAGTGCCCATCACATCTGTACCATCTAGTGTGATGTTCATTTGTCGTACCTCAATCCTAATATCAATAGTACTGCACTAATTGCATGCAGCAGGGCTGACAAACGCCATGCTTCCTTACCACTCATCCCTGCCGTCATAGCCTAGGCTTACTGTGAGGTCCAGAGCAGAGGAACAGAAGATGACAATAAGGAATACAAATGGAGGAGTATAGGAATTGGATGAACACCTGATTACAAATATGAAAGGCAGAAAGACAAATTTACCTGTTTGAACAGCAGCCTCAGTCACTTTTGTTTGTTTTCGAGACCAAAGGTCCTGCAAACACAAATTTGTCCTGCATACAAATCCCACAGTAAAAAGCACTTTTGAATAGTCAAAAATAAGAGTTTGAACTTGATGCTTGTGAACAAGCACCAGAAGATAAATATCAGTAACATCTAATAAAATAAGCATCTTCTACTTAACTGTGTAATCTTTAAAGATTACAACCTTAAGAATAAATTAGTGCTCTTGTAATGATTATATTACAAGTAACGTCCAAAGTTATTAACCACCTTTCCCTTCACTAATAGCTCTAATGTGCCCCATTTTCTATTTCCCCATGGCTAAAATCCAGATTCAGCCTTACAATGACTATTTCAACGACAATTCTCTCAGGCTCTCTTCCCAATACCCGACCACCTCCTATTTAAATTCTGACATGAAATAGCTAAAATAATCTCTTTGATACTTAATATGCTAATACAGAAGAATGACCTGACCATAAACCTGTACTGCACAGAGTGGGAATTTTAACTCCAATGGTAAGGCATTCAAGTGACTCTGATAACTATGATAAAATTCAACAATTGACGTATTACTGGTGACCTTCTGGAGAACAAATGAAAAGCATCACATTAATACAAATTCTCCTGTGGAGAAGATCAAGCTGGCAATCTGCCAGTTCATTACACCATCTAGCTCCACTCCAACATTAAATATTGCCTTCCTTTGTAATTGACTGAAATACTCTGGAGCAATTGCAGGTAACCACTTTGGGCTATTAAAGTATTCCATTAAGACTTCTCCATTAGGCAGATATTTCAAATGAAGTTACATCAAAATAGGCTATGTTCAAAATATTTTAACTATGCAGACAATTGGGCAAGTATAATCCAGTTCCACAGAGCAGCCGACAGATCAGCCTAAGCACTCAAAAGCTCAGTGCCTGAATTTGCTTAAAGGGAAAAGAAACCCAAGTTTATTCAAGACTCCAGTATATGGTTAGTATTTTAACCTCCTAGTCACATATTTTCCTCACAAAATTCACTCAATGTTACCTTCTTCTAAAGCTAAGAAAATGGTTACTTTAAAATATGCAACTATTATTTAATTTGGTTAAGTTAAGGCATTAATTTAACACTACATTTTGAAACTAAGTACAGAACAAGATGAGAAAACAGAAAGCAGGACTGGATTCACATTGTATTTAAGGTTTCAAAAAGGCAGCAAATTACAATGTTGCATTACAACGTGTGTAACATTCTGAAAACAAACAAAAAAACTTAAATCCTTTCATGCAATATATTCTACACAACTAAGCTTTTCTTCTCTTAAGATTGTAGTTCCTTAACAGCAAGGAAGCAAATGAAATGGGGCAGAAGAACAGGTTCACTGCCTCACATGCAGAAAAGCCTGCCAGATACTTAAAACGCTGGAGAAGATTTAAACCTGTATGCCAGCTGTGAAACTGAGCCTAGCCCTTGAAGTAAAGGCAAACATCTGTGTTTAAATGGGCTTTTTTAAGCAGTCCAGGTTTGGAGCCATCACCAGAGGCTGTAAGGGTTAGCCCAAGAAATTCTGATCTCTCCTGAACAGTGCACGGGCAGGAGGTGGTGTATCTTTTCTCTGCTTCTATCTGGCATGCAAAAGCTGTCGTACACCTCCCGGCCATGCTGTTTATATCAAAGATGAAGCAATTAGACACGTATCATTGGTTGCTCAAACAACTTTTTCTTTTTTTTAAAAAAAGCATATATACTTTGAGGGGTGGGTAAGGAAAGAAATGCAGCTAGAGAAAGCGTGCAATGGTTCACACTTGAACCACATGCAATCAAAGAGGCTACGCTGACCTATATTCTTATTTAAATCCTGCAGTCAAATGCACATCCTCCGCAGATTCTGGTGTATACATGATACGTTTTCAAAAAACAAGAGGATATTTACATCTACTTGCACAACCACCACCTCCCAGTCTGCTCATGAAGCACAAGTAGTTCATTTTCTAAATAGTATCAATAATTAAAATAAATACTGTATTTCAAAAACCAACTTCCAGTGCCAGCTTCCTCTGTAGTTGCAATCCAAATACTAGCATATTTTTAAATGGGAAAGAAATGAGGATTATATCCATTAGTGACTGCATCTGCTAGGAATTCTACAATATATACTGTACAGATTCATGTTATTTTTTTTTAAGAGGAATCACATGCTTCTTACGTTCAGATAGAAGTTTCCTCCAAAGTCTGAGCTATTTGAAAATCTAATACTGATACCACATTACTACCTAAACTCACTGCAATATGCAAATTTTTTTTAATTCCTGGCTTAAGCAGGAGTTTCCATCTTGATACTTACTGATATTGACCTAATTTAAAATTGATTATGCTGAGCTGCAAATTTCCAGGGCAGGCCTTGCATGAAAAAAAACAAACCAAAAACAACCGCAAAGCAGATCAGAGAAGCCATGAATGGGAGGCCAGGAAGCCTTCTCCCAGCAAGGCTGAAAACCTCTTTGAGAGGAGATGTAATATTGCAGCCTCAAAGCAAACAAAAAAAACCCACAACCAACAAAAAACCCCACACAATTCTCCTTTAGAGTGACAATCAAGCATCAAAATAAATGCAAGACGTGTCCAGTCACACCCTGCAAGCTGAAGAAGGCTCACTCAAAGGTACCCTGCCACCAAAATAGCCCCAGTTTTTCTAAGCAATCCAATTCAAGAGCCATCTGTTAAAGATGAAGTATTCAAAACTCCATTTTACCTCAAGTCCCTTATTTTTTCTTTTCTAATTACAATAAGGAATCGGAACTCACAATCTTTCTAATTTTCCTTATTTAAGGGTTTACAAGTTGGCTACGTAAGCGCATGTATAAGTATCCCTAGAGCCCACATTGAAGCAAAGGTCTTGATTTATGCTTAGGACAGCTTTAAACACCTCAAGATCACTTCAAATGTATGCTGAAAGACCTGAATTACCAATTATAATTGCAGATAGACAAGCAGAAATGGAACTATATGTACAGAAGCTGTTCTTAAACTTGTCTCACAGTACCTTTAAGAAAAAGAAAAGCTTAGGCTTCAACCTTAAGTAGTGATTAACTAAGCAAGCTTCTTAGGCCACGGTTTGAAAACGACATGATTATTTTGGTTTCCGTAATAGGATACCTTATTATTCAAATTGCAGATTTGATTTTTAGAAACATCTTAGCATTTGTAGCTAGATAACTTTCTTCAGCACTTTCAAATTAATATTTTGTACATATAATTTAATAATTTATTCCACTAGAACTTCAGCCCTTTTCTGATTGATACTTTAATTTTTTGTTTGTAAAAACTGCCCAATGACAGTCTTCTCCATTAGGCAAAATCAGCTCAGAATCTTTGAGAACTGGAATGGTTAACAACTCATCAGCCCAAGCAGCTCCTTCACAAATCTATTTTTATTACTGCATCTTTGCCTTTAAAATAAATAACATGAGGACACGCAAGACCCACCAAATTATGCAAGTTCCTCCAAACCTCTCCACTAGACTCAGAGCTTTTAATTCAATACTCGGGATTTCAGGGCTGTGAAAGATGACTACAAACAGCATATTGATATACTCTTTACAGTAATATAGTAATCTGCACATGTAAATTACTGAAAACACCCACCTCCATTGGAAAAATGCATTCACAGATATCTTTTGTAGACATGAAAACCACAGATTCTGATGAATTAGCTACCACAGAAGGAACACTAGGCAGGGACACCTGGTTACCACTCTTGGGTAGGCAAAAAAGAAATAGATCTCCCATCTACACAGTTAGAGCTTTGGGGTGAAATGTAACAGAAAATGGACTGTAACAGGGGCTACAGAGAGACTAGAGATTGAGTCAAGTAAGGCAGACTTAGCCCACTGGCAATTCCAAGTTAAAGGCTGACTGAAACCCTTATTAGAGCTCCTATTTCTGTAAATTATTCATTCTTTCTTAGTCCAAAGGAAAACTTTTCTGTGTGTACATTCAACGACGTAGCTTGCTTGTTCCAGAATAGTACTGTCTGAATTCAAAATAACAGTGCCACTCCTTCTCAGTGGTAAAATATATGGATAAAGTGATGTTAAGAGGGATAGGTCAAGGTCAGTGGTTGTCTTTGGAATCAGCAGGCAGATACAGAATTGGAGGAAATGCACAGAGCAGATCCTGCCTGATCAAGGAAAACATTTTCAGAAACAACTTGAGAACTCTCAAACAGCAAAGCAGCAACTTGGTACACGATGCTGATGGAAGGAAGTCTGGTCTGAGCACTTCCCATCTGTTGTAAAAACAGTCACCACCAGCAGCTGCAGCAATCATTCCCTGTGCCTCAGCCCATTTGTTGAGGATGTTTGGGTTTTACCCTTCCTCCAGGTGCACAGCCACCAGGTACATAAGGATGCTGGAGGCATTATTGTCCAAGTAGAGTATCTTATTCTGAAGACTATGCAAGCTCTGCCCTGATCTGTTCAGGCAAACTGCATCTGAAGTATGGTCAGCATAAAGAAAAGCCATTTCCCTTTGAATTAATGGCAGAAAGTGGCCACCCAGTGGCCCTCAGGTGAAGAAATCTATAATGACTTCAGCTGAGCAAGCAAACTGAAGAAATCTCTCTCAACCACCAACAGCAGAAAGAGTAGAATTATTTACTGTTTACTGAAACCCAGTTGAATGTTGAAAAGTACAAGGCTGCAGAACTCACATAAACAACTGGAACCCATTAGTAGAATTGAGGGAGGGGAAAAAAACTCAAAGACCACCACACAAAATCCCTTACTGAAACTGGAATATGCTCAAATAGCACCTGGTGCTAGAGTTCAGTAATGCACTGATGAAAATGATCTTCCTTGGGAAGAATGAGACATATTTGTGCCAATACATTACTATATCAAAGGATGGGAAAAACTGGCATTCCAGATTTAAAGGTTTTTTTGGAGTCTCTTCTGATGGCCCAACTGAAGAAAAACAACAAATTTCATGTGGTTCAAGTATAAAACTATCATAAGTAGGGGTTCACAACTAAAAGCCAAAAGTAAGACAAACACTTTGAACTTAGAAGTGTCTCTGGTAGGTGGTACATACTAGTCAATGATGTGTGGTACCATGACTGCCCTCTTTGGACATGTCCAATGGCAGTCCCCAAAGTCAGCACCTTTAATGTGCAAATTGAAAAAAAACCACTGGGTTCCTCAGATCCACAAAAAAGAACAAACGCCCGAGTTGCTAGGATTGCTACTTCCCAAGAACACAGTCTCTCCAGAACACCTGCTTTTTCTTCCAAGTTAATCATCAGAAACTGCTGAAGCAGTTTTTGGCTGAACTGCCCCAGAAATTTGCTTTAGGTTGACAACAAGAAGAGAAACATTAACACAGCTTTGGTTCCACCGCAGCGTATAGAGGCCCTAGCCGCAGGCGCTGCTATTATTGCTATTTGAAAGATAACTAGATATTCCAAAATCTCATAATACCCAAATAAAATTTGGCAACAGCCTACCTTCTGAGGTTTTCAGCACTGATTTTCTCCCTTTCATGTCTTGTACACATTTGATGGTGTCTTATTGTACTCATTTTAATCACGCCAATTCAGTGGCAGACTACAAATGAAAATGCAATAGAAACATTGCAGGCCCTGTAACAATAGTCAAAACAAAGATTTCCTATGGCAGCTGTCAAATTAATGACATCTCCAAAGCTATCTAAATACAGTATCTGGGCAGAAATCCAATTATGTCAATTCTGTCTGAATACCCCAAAAGAGAGTCCTACTGGGGTTAGAAATGGAAAATAATTTTAAGTGCAGATTAGCTTCATAAGCAGTTCCACACTCGAAACCAGAACAAGGGAACAAAAACCTAAAGGCATGACATTTATCTGGACACAAGGGAGCAGGGAAAAAGAACTGTTAGACATCTGGCAAAAGGTCAAAGCCAATTACCTTGTCCAAATTTGCCCCCAGGATAATAGCTTCCAGGTTCACGTCTTCGAAATAAGATGTATTGACCCCAGTAATTAGAAAGATTTCTGCTTACCTCTATACCCTCCCTCCCACTTTGGGGTTTCCAAAACTACTTTTTCCCAACAAAATATTAACAACAGCAGAAGAACATGCCAACTTCCCATAGAGACTAATTACATTTATCTAAAACCTCTATAAAAGAAAGTAATATTCTCCCTCACTTAAATATTAGGCAGCAGTAACAAATGGTATTCAGGGTTTTTATTTCAAGAGTATGATTTCTCACTGCTTTTGCTGCTTTCCTTAAACCATTGTAACCACTGATTTCCTTTTTGCCTTGAAAGTGCCTGTGTTACCAGTTAATTATGTGGCAATTTCAGTTTGCTGAACCTTGCCACAGGATTCTGCTTATTTTAAGATAGGTAGACAAATACAACAAAGAAAAAAATTGCAAGAATTTCTGTTTTCTTTCTTTGCAGGCATATTAAAATAATTGCTTTTGAAACTACAGATAAATACAAATTTATCTGTTTTTTAAAACTATTCAAGGGACTGCTACTAAACTAAAGAAAAAACTGCATGTGCCAAATATCTAAAACAATATATATTGGTTAGTAAATATGTTCTACTAAGAAATCTTTATCTCTACTATGAATAGACAAATAAACATTTAAATAAATATAATTGAATGATGATGAAATACAGCAGACTCTGATCTAGTCAGTTTCTAACCCTGATTCATCCAAGAGAGAACACTTTCAAAGGTAAGGATAGAACACACTGTACGTATATTGCAAGTGCTTCTGCCATCAACACGGTATCAAATTCAAGAGACAGTAAAGTATTCATTATGAATGGGCCTACATTTAGGATTGCACACTCCAGGCTGTGCTTCTTACACCAAGACTCACACAGTTAGAGGCAGGGGGGTTATTACTACTGGATAAGGCGATTTTCCCTGAGCACAGTCATAGAATGGTTTGGGTTGGAAGGGACCTTAAAGATCATCTAGTTCCAACCCCCCTGCCATGGGCAGGGACACCTCCCACCAGACCAGGTTGCTCCAAGCCCCATCCAGCCTGGCCTTGAACACCTCCAGGGATGGAGCATCCACAGCTTCTCTGGGCAACCTGTTCCAGTGTCTCACCACCCTCAGTAAAGAATTTCTTCCTAATACCAAATCAGCAACCCACCACAGTTTCTGATGTTAAAGCATCGCTTCAAATATCAGACACAGTATTTTAACTAAACTTGTTAATAATATACTTTACTGTGTGTATTTTCTTACAATGAAAAAATACAGTTTATTTAAAATAGCTTCCAACTGAACCATGCAGTCAATGAGGCTGTCAGAAACATTTTGGCAAAGCCTAGAACAAATTTCTTCAGTTTCATATTATTATTTTTATTTTAAGAATACATTCAAGGAATCCATTTGTTGCCAGTTCTTTATTACAAGAGATTTCATTTTTGCATTTGCTCTCTAGAACACACCGAGCACAGTACCATGAATCCTCCTTTATGTCACACAGGCACTGCAAATCCAATTACTACTCTATTAGGTCTCATTTAAATCCCATACGGTGTGACAATAAACTGAACGAAATGAGCATGAGCACGTTTTTCAACCATCTTTACGGTAATGACATAGGTGGCAATCACAGCTTAATAAAATTTCATTTACAAGGAAGGCAGCTCTGAATTTTCTCATTCTCTGCCAGCCATTCCAGGGTGGCTTGGGAAATGCCACTTGTTCTTCCCACTCTCCCTTGAAGAAGCCGGTTTCTCTTACCTATTTCACACTTCTCAAACACCTGAGCATCCTGCTTGTGGCACAGAAGTTTGTCTTGGGGCTCATTGCTTAAAACACAGGCAAATCATACCAATCACCACCTAGTGAATTCAACTTCTATCCAAAGGTGTCACAGTTTCTTTTTGAAAGATTTCCTGGGTAAGTAACCCTTTGACATAGGGTAACGTCGGGTCGGGAAGCAGGGAGGGGAAAGCAAAACAAAACCTCGCCATTCTGAAGAGTACTGAAAAGACAACAGCATTTTTAAGTAAGTTCTTATCCTATCTGGATGTAAAAAACTATCATTGCTAAAAATGGCAAAATAAATTTGCACAATTTTCAAAAGCTCTGAATACTTCATCACTTCAGCGCAGTTAATTTATGGATATATTATAAATATGTGCCCCTCTACCTTCATTACAGTATTTCCCAAGCTTGTCGTACTATCCAGCAACTACTCTTTATAGATGTCCAGGTCTGCCCTTTCCTTTAGGAATTCAAAGACCACATAGAAAGAAAACAGAAAATTTCTCTCATTTGTAGCAAGTTGTCACCAAAGTCAAAATTCTCTCTGAAGGATGCAGAAGAGCCTTGTTGAAGGGCTGCTTCTTAATAGCCGACCTGACTAAATCATCTTCCTCAAGCAGGCTAGAAATCAAAATGTCATGCTGACATTTAAACACATGATCTGTTGTTAAAAAACAGAAGTCAGGAAAACATATGCTGTCCACTTTCAAACATATCCCCCAGACACTTTGTTGCTAAGACAGAAAGGTTCAAAGTTTCAAGAAAAGACTTTTAAATATTTCAGTTATTCCATTCAACAATTTTAGTTATAATTTTATTAAGGTTTGTCCTTTACATGCCTAACATCAATAGCCAGTAAAACCATGAGATACAGGTAAATTCCAGGATAAGGGAGAGAGGATGCTGATGGGAGGGAGGGTAATTAAGTCATTTCAAGATTTGTGCTCCAATTCTGCAATTAGAACAGGAAGATTCGGGCCAGAGCTTTCTCTTCATGGAGGAGATTATAAAGACAGTAACATTATTGATTTTCTTCCCTTTTTGCCAGAAAAGGAAACAAAAGGCGGAGGCATTTTTCCATGCATATTACTCAATCACATGGCCTTTTCTAGTGTATTTCCATGTTTTTTTTCTACATGCTTTTTAAAATGCTTTCCCCTCTGCTTTGCCTAGGTTTTGCTCCAATTTAATTTACCTTCATCTAAAACTATGGGCAGACCACATTAAGGAACAACAGGAGCCAAAGACCACAGACCCTGAATTAACTCCATCTGCAACTTTGAGCAATATAACAGACCTTAAGGAAGAAAAGCTTCACTTACAAAAATGTGAAGATGCCAGCTTGACCCAAATGTCTTTGTCTGAAAATGAGTAAGATACTAAGAGTATCATCTTTTAGTTTTTAAATCTAATAAAGAACTGAAAATACTAAATTGTACTTTTATACTTAAAAAACTTTGAAAACTCTGGTTTACTTCGAAGGAGACAGAACAATCTCCCCTCCTTTCTACATGATTTTAATTATATTTGCTTTCATTGTATTTTACCATTCATTTCAGCAGGCTATGACAGCAAATACAGATCCTGTAACAAGAACTTATTCTCTTGGGAAGTTACACCTCTTGAGCTGCAAAAGAGCACAAACATTCCACATGCTTCAGAACAGAAACCCTACTGACATGAAACCTAAAAGTAACAGTCTCTGAAACCCACTGTCAATTGCTAAAGCATACACACAATTTTTCTTTGAAAAATGTTATAACAACCTTCCATTTAAACCAGCTATATCACAGATGCCACAAGTGCTTTCTTCTTGACAAATATAAAGTAACAGTTCCCAGTAAACCCCAAGAATTTTCAAAGCTAGAGCCTAAATACAGACTATGAACATATCAAGTACTTAAATTATAGCTACTGCATTTTTAGAAGCACTAGGTACCTTAAGAAAACAGTACAACAAGCTTCAAGTTCTTAGCACATTTGACATATGGCAGCAAAAAAATTATATTTAAAAAAAAAAAATCCATCCAGGAACAGACATCCTGTGCAAACAGGATTCAAAATCCTGGTGATAGTCCAACAGTCAGAAATAAACATACCACAGTGAAGCAGTATCAAGGACGAAAAGCATGATGCATCATCTAGTACTGGTTCCGCCCCCTTATGGGGTACACCATTAATTCATTCCTTTGCCAAAAAACAATTTTCACCTTACGTTTTACTAACTCGTAGTAACTTTACATGTGCAAACTTATTTTTTCAACTAAAATCACCTTGTCCTTCCTGCTGATGACAGGCATTAAGGATCTCAAGAAGGGTCAATCAATATTTAGCATTTCAAAATATAGATGGACAAAGCAACTCAGACCTACTTGTTTTTTTTATTACAGTACTACCTCACTTGATGAGACACAAAGGAAACAGATGACAGGGGAAAAAAGCAACCCTTCAGAGCGCATACCCACCAAAATCCCCTAGTATGGGTTTTTATGCCAATTACTGATCAGTAACGAAGCTTCGAAGAAGACAGTGCTACATTTATAAACTGTAAAGCTAAGTGTTACATGCTTTGCATAAGTTATGTTTCTGAAGGCAGTTTTAGCTTTGCCACCTAAAAAAGTTGGCCAGCCTCACCACAGAAACATGACTCCTCTTTTCCTACAGAGCACAACCTGGCGGGAGCTTCAAATGAGCACCCTGGGTCTCAGACCCAACCTCAAAGCTGTCACAGAGAAATAACACCTCCATTTAATAAAGCTTCAGATTCCTGAAGGAAGGATCACCTCAAAGGAGGGTGATATTGCTGCTTCTTCCATCTTTTTAACACACCCGCAGGCAAAAACCTTCTCTTTCCTACCAATGCTTTCCCCAGAGCTGAAGCAGGAAGAGCGCCTGGGCCTGCTCCTTGGAGAGGAGTTACGCTGGCAAGCAGAAGAGTAACTAATCCCACATAAACACCAGCTTTAAAGAGTTCTTGGCACACACTATTCAGTCAAATTTATGATGTCAGTTTAAAGAACAAGCCATCATACTAATACACACACATCCATAACCTCTGAAGGCATCTTGTGTACCTATGCAAGAGCTTTACTGAAAAATGGAATGAGACTGTAGGGTCCCCAAAAATCAACCACAGGACTTCTCTAATTCTCAGCAGGGCAGGATTTCCCCCACAGCCCGAAAGACTGACTCAGGCTAACTACCACCAAATGTTACAAAACAATTCTTCACTAAAAAAAAATCCCAACCCAAAACGAAACAACCCCCCTCCCCGCAATCTATGGTTTCAAAGAAAACTTGCAGACCTAAAAGTATTTGCAAATTGACGGCCTGAGGGAAGCATGAGTTCAGCTTCAGGTCTACAGAACTTCTCCAAACAATACTAACATGTAAAGGAGAGTACAAATCTACTAGGGATATGTCCTAGTTGCTAGACCATGTTTATCACATTTTCATTACTGCCATTACCTGCAGTATCTAAATTAAAGTTTGGATTGGCTTGCAATCACATCTTAATTTTATTGTAGAGAGATCTGCCAAATTGCTCCTCACTGGTGTCTTCAAAGACTACATCTGCTGTCTGAGCTCTCCTTTTTAGTAAGTGGCTGGTAAAGACTCCACACCTTGAGTACAATATGGAGTGGGAGGCTGGTGTGATAACTCCCATGAGAAGGTCGAGCAGTGCAAAAATGGAGGGAAAAACAGGACAAGAGCCAAAACCTAAGAGGAACAACACTGAAAAAAACACAGAAAGATTTTACGCAATTAGCAATTCTCTGCACAGACGGGGAAGGAAGAATGCATACAGAAGAGCTATGCAGAGTTTGGTTTTCTTAATTAAAATGATGACAAAACACCATTAATTATAACATTTTTTTTTTTTAAGTATTCAGAACAATTTCACAGAAAATATGGGTTGGCTGATAATAGCCTAGGGGCAGATAAACGTTTTGATATATTGAAATTTCAGAGATAATAAAATTAAGGAAATTTATAAACAATAAAGGAAATGCAGACCATCTATACTGAGTATTACACCAAAACATCTAAAATTTTAGCTAAGGTTATGGATTTGACCACTTAAACACTAATCCTGAAAGATAAAATAAAAAACTAATGAATTCGAGGCAGCCTTTCAGAAGGGGAAGAACTGGTGAGATTTTTGTTGTTAATTTTGATCCAAGTCAAAGACACAAGATGAAAAGGTTCAGCAAGCAGGGATTCCTCAAATGTCTGACTGTGTGTTTATTCTGTGATTTTTTAAAGTTCCTTCCCAAACTTAAAGGGCAAGTGTCAGGAGGATGGGGCCAGACTCTTCTCAGTGGTGCCTGGTGACAGGACAAGGGGCAACAGACAAGCTGGAACACAGGAAATTCCATCTCAACATAAGGAGGAACTTCTTTACTCTGAGGGTGCCAGAGCACTGGAACAGGCTGCCCAGAGAGGTTGTGGAGTCTCCTTCTCTAAAGATATTCAAAACCTGCCCGGATGCGTTCCTGTGCAACCTGCTCTAGATGAACCTGCTTTGGTAGGGGAGTTGGACTAGATGGTTTCTGAAGGTCTCTTCCAATCCCTACCATTCTGAGAGTCAGTGAATCCCCCATCCTGTGTCAGTTCACGCTCCTGAACATGACCTTTAGTCACAAAAAGCTGCCCTGTGGCCCAGAGCAGGAACGTGAGCACCCAAGATCCCAGAACAGCTCCTGGCCCTCCTGCTCACCACCGGAAAGAACCACAGCTTCTTGACTTTGACCAGAAGATCCATCCTCGTCAAACTGATTTATTAATTAACATAGGCTTAATGAATCAGCATGTTCCAGGAGGAAGAAAAACATTTTTCCACCAGAAGGCTGTGTGACTAAGAACATGAGAATTGTTGGTAATTATAAACACATGTAGAACTGCAGCTTTACATCACTGAATACCGTCCCTTTGCCATCACATTCTTATTGCAACTGGAGTGCACAACACACGCTTTCATTCTAGGTCAGGAACAGCAATTAACTGGCACACGGCAAGTTCAACTGAACCATGGAAATGGTCTAACATGGAGAAAACTCACAACCTTATCAAAAGTCTTGGGGGTTTCATACAAATCAAAGAGCATAAAGGCTGTGGGTTGGAAGCAGTTATGAACAATTACTCTATCAAGGTACAACATTTTAAAACAAAAAAAATTAGGGAAAGGATTTAGTGGAGTAACATGATTTCCCCTGTGAGCTCTCCCTTATTGCTACAGGAAGATAGAATTAATTTTAATAACTTCTACCAGCTAAGCAACTACTGTGGCAAAATATTAATCAAATTATCTATGTCACAAGTGAGCTTTCTCTCCCCCTCTTTATATAGAAAACAAGTTTCAAAATTAATGGTCTTTAATTCTGAAGAAAATTCACAGAATTTGTGTATCTTCACATAAACACAACTAATCTTAATAAGGAACTACCTTATTAACTTGCCCTTCACAAGGAGATGTTTTTCCTAACCAAAACCTGACACAAATTCCCCAAACATCTTTTCCGCATTTAAAAAGTTTTCATGGAGTACCCAGGATTAAAAATAACCCTGGTACAAATATCTCCGGTAATGCTTCCTCAGCTTTTACTAACCAACAAAAGCTTAAGAAATCTACTCATGAAGTACAATCAATACAGAACCTTTTAAGGAGACACAGCATATATAAAAATAACAGTTCAACAATACGTAAGAATTAAGTTCAGGCATTAAAGCCTGAAAGAGAGGTTTAGGCACAAAAAGGGCTGGAAATGAAGGATTACAAAGAGTAACAGAGCTGCCAGTAGCAAAAGGATGCTCAGTATTTCTTAGCATCTCCCGGAATAAACACAGCATCACGTAAACTGGCAGTCCTGCTGAAATTAGTGCGTATTTTGAAACATAAATTACGTCTACACCTTGCTGCATTAGGACAGCGGCTCAGAAATAGGCATGCAATCCCTCCAGCACAATTTACTTCAAAGCCTCCCCCCTCCTCTGCCTACAGAGCTCAGCAATAGATAAAATTGAGAATGTGGTTTTCATTCATTTCTTCCAGGCACTCTAAAATTCACACATGCACCTCGGAGTGGCTTGAAATCTGGCGTGCCATATGGCAGTGCATTTGTCATTTCCAGAAATATGTTGAATATGGGTTCCAGAGATATAAAGCCCCAATAAAAAAAAATAAAATAAAATAAAAAAAACCCAACACTCCTGAAGCCAACAGATTCTGCTCAACCGCCACCAACTTCATACTATGTGCAACTGGAGAGCTTGGGCTTTGATCAGGCTTCAAAGAACCTCTTCATTTGCCCCGGAAAATAAATCTGATGCCTTAGCTTGTGAAGGCTCATTTCCCTACTGTTTTGCAACTCTGTAAAGTTATTTACCCTTGCCTTAAGTGAGACTGAAGTAGAAATAATACATCAACAGCAATACTAGAATTATACAAACACGTTGCACTCGGAGCACAAAGTAAATGATTTACAAGCTGCAAAGTAGTGGAGAATCAGGATCAAGAATTTTATGGCTACTTCAGTGTGAACCAACTGAAGAAGAAATAATTACTTCTTCCCACTCCTGCATACAAAGTTTAATGGTGCACGTTATGAAGTAATATTCAAAAAAATAACAGAACAATTAGCAAACAGTTTGTTTTTTTTTTAAACCTGAAAAAGAAATAAGGCTCTCCTGCTGGCTGAAATAATCACACTGTCTCCAAATTCAGGAAATTAAAGTGAGATCTCAAAAAAAAAAAAAAATTGGCGGAGCTGAGCTAAACAATTTGCCGTTGCCAAAATGAGCAAGTCCTGTGATGTAGGTAGAAAGCAACTAATTCGTCCTTCTACCACAGTGTCTACTTTTCAGGGATGTCTGCTGTGCACTATTTGCAATCTGTGACGAAATGATCCCATTTCTTTTTTTACGAAAGAAAATGCAGATTAGCAAGCAGTAATCAAATGATGGGAACAACTTTCCTCCTTGCTTTCTTCTTTCATGGCTGGAATCACAGGTCATGGTATTTTCCAACACAGAAAAACAAAGAATCATTCAACTTTTTGCTGGCACACTCAGTTTCACCTTCCTTTCTTTTCTCCTCACGTCTCCTCTTAAAACCAAGTTATCTTTGCACACATCTTTTTACCCTGAGGATGAAAATTAACGGCAATAACTCTGTTGACAAGAACTGCTTTGGGGTTGGTACTTTGTTTTAAAACACACACAGAAATCAAGAAAAATCTTACTCCAGAGGGGTCGATCCTAGAGTCTCTGAAGAACTTCCTGTGTGCATATTCCATAGCAAAATTTGTTTTGGTGACAGTGTATGTATACAATTTGCCCAGAACGGGGAGGGGACTGGAAAGGCTGTATGAAAGTGCAGTTGATTCTGTAATCAGAGTCTAACCCAGACCTACTGCAAGGTTTCTATGTACAAGAAAGAAAATGAAGAGCATTTCCACCCTAACTGGGAGAGACTACTTGCAAGCACCTAAAACAACTTATGGCAGCAGCAACTGAGATATTTAATATAGCACAGACATTGTTCCACTATACTAATCAATCATGTTGGTCCAAGACCAGGATCCATTTGGCTGCTCCAGCTGATGAGCATTTCAGCCATCCAGACACAGGACTACTGCATATCTGCCACTCACATCTCCTAATGATGACAGCGTATCTGCTCGCTGCTGCTGGAGGCAGTGGGCTTTGAGAAAGCCAGGGTTTTTTCCCCCAGGCATAATAAGCCCAGAGCTGCCAGCCACTGGTGTTGCCATCTAGGAAAGCTATTCCTAGAAAAGCAAGAAAAACCTGTGGGCTGAGCTGCAAAGACAATGTAGCAGCTAAAGCAAGCAGAAGAGTCCTCCGTAATAAAAGAAGTGAAGAAAATCCCCATGTCTGCTAGGATTTAGGTTGATGAGCACATCTCTCCCCCACAGCCAATACCTGGGTTTCTTAGGTATATTGAACTCGTGGGGGGAGCTGAAAAGCTGCTTTCATGTGCTACAGCAAAATTCTACTGCACCCAGCAGACAAAGTATGCTAAATTTCCTGAACATTTTAAGATTCATCACAAAGCAGAATAAAAACAAACAAACCCCCTGCACTTTACAGAACTTTCTATATGCTTTGCAGGTTGCATGGAAACCACCTATTGATGCTGCCAGAACATTTCAAGAACCACCAAAGTCCATGTTTGTCAGGTCCAGATCAGCTGCAAAGAAAGGAAATTCCCACACAGGAAGCCTAAATGAGAGAATGACTCCAGCCTGATATATGGAGGCATTCCTGGGTAATACAGAAGAGAAATTTCTTCTAAAGTTATTCTTACAACAAAATCAGTTTGAAATTCAACTGTTACCATATTCTTAATTGTAGGTCTAGAACACAGAAAAGACGGCAGCTATTGAAGTTGCACACACTCTGCCACCCTCCCACGCCTATCACTGCACTGGCAACAAACCATCCCAGACAGACAAAAGTATCCAGAATAGCAGTTCTCACATTGTCACAACTAAAATGCGAAAGAGACAGAACCGATTCTCAACTGTGCACACACTTCTTTACATATGTGTTTTTCCTTGCCAAAGTCCCAAATCTAAGCCCTAGAAAAGTTAATTAAACACATGCATAAGCGGCTTGAGTATCATAACGGAGTTGATGAAATATTTGGAAGAGTTCACTGTGTGGCTTTGAACCAGAGCAGAGCCCAGAACCAGAGCTCTGCAGGTAGTAATACACTCCTTGGGGATCTGTCACTGAAATGGTAACAATCCTTTAGCTGAAGCAAAGCCAAAAGACTCAAGATGGGAAATGAAGCTATAAAGAGTAAGAATGTAGAAGTTTACTTCCTGTATCCAAGATTAGCAAACTACTACAACTTTAAGGTGTGTGCCAGTAAAGCTGTTCTCCTTTTTTACTTACAGATTTAGCCTTTAAGGTATTCTCTGCACTTTTTCAAGCTCTTGCTGCATATTTTAATTTTGTACTTAAAGATCTTCCTGCACTCCGAGACAATTCTTATTATTTTGCTTTGATGCTTTTTTTCCTTGGATGTTTTCCAGATGAAGCTCTAAATTGAAGTTCAGCAGAAAAACGATCAGAGCGCTACATTTCAATAACAGAAGCATTGAAAACGTGGCCTTCAGTGTATTAAACTCATTGCTGGAAGCTACATATGAAAATATATTACCCACCTCAAAAAACTCTCCATTGTTATAATTTGGTCATTTCACACACCAGTGATCAATCTCAGCTGAGCACATTCTGTAAGTCCACACATAATGATAAAAAATTAGACGTACCAGAGAAAAATTAAAGCCCTTCCTTCGTGAACAAGTCTATTCACCTAGTGATTTTATATAAAAATCACTTTTCCACTGCTTCTTGGTATGAAGCTTAACAATCTGAATATATATAAGTTGTCGATTACAAGGGTCAATGACTCAGCAACCTGCATTATGTCCACTTCATAGCCAAATCTGGTAGGCACAAAGAAACAACTTTAAAAAACAATCTCAGAAGTATGCTAAACTGAAACTTTTTTTGTTGTTGTTAAAAAAAACAACTATATATACATTTAAAACTACTAGCTGTAAATCATTAATCCCTTGTCTAACTCTCCTTAACTTCAGGTTTTCTATTCTCCACCTCCCTTTCCTTTACCTACCCTCAGAAATGTAAAAGTTTCAGATTGGTGTCGCGTATAAAAGGCTCAGAATCAGCGACTGTCACTGAATATATTACAGCACACCTAGAAGCTGAAAACCCCAGGCTACATTTCAACACACAAGAACAGAGCTTTTTCATAACAGCAACATACTGGAGAAATATTCCTAAAAGGGGAATATCCAGCTACGGGAAAACAGAAAACCTCAGTAAGATTGCTACTGGTGTTCCCCCAACTCCCTGTCGCGCTGATCCTGTGCGGGACCTCATCACACATTTCTCACTCCAGCAGCTCTCCCTCTCCCGTGATATAGAGCACATAAGCAGGAGGAGGATGCTGCACAGGAGGAAGGAAAGCACAGTTATTTTTATACAATTCATTTTAGCCCAAAGCCAGTTCACACGGGTAAATCCTACCCCAATTTGGACCACAGTGATATTCATAAATTCAGTTCAGATTTAACGACTCATTCCCAAATACCAGGTTGCAGGGATATACATACGTAAATAGAAAACAAAACATGGTATTCAACAGAATAAACCTTTAAGGCACCCTGTACTTACTCCCAGCCTGAGCAGATAAAGTAAGCAGACAACCTCATTTTTGTGACTGGTGTGCAACTACATGGTTAGAATAGCGAGCCAACAAAACAAGAACAAAAATATCTTCATCCAAATCCCATTCACAGCTGTTAATTTAATGGAAAGGCTCTTTCAACGTGAAGAATACATGAGTAATAGCCTCCACAGCAACTTTTAACAGCAGACTGTTAAACAAGGGGCTTCATAACACAGCAGTTGGATGCCATTCAGCTACCTGACAGCCTCTAAGTCGCTTGGAAAAAGTGAATTAATCAGAAGATGTGTATTTCTAAGGCAACGACCGGTGCCCCCCCAGTACTGCAAATGGAGCAGAAGGGAGGGAAGGAGGCAGATTCGGATGCTTTGAAAGAGGGATTAAAGCAAGGGGCTGGCTGACTCAAGAACACATACAGCCATCACGCTCACACAGCAGCTGCAGGAACACACAAACGTTGTATGTAACATCTCCACATGATGGTTATGCACCACGTCACGCATTTTATCCTTTCGTAAATTTACAATATTATAAGATATTTTAATATTTTGCAATGAAAATGATACAAAAGCAACATAAAACATTCGCAACTTTTCTCAATGTGAAAAAGCTTCTTTTTATGTGACATTTATTGACTGAAACACATAGGAGCCCACCTATGCAAGGGTTCAATCTGGTCTCATTTCAGAAACCTCATCAACTGTATTTGTGAACATCACTTTTAACAACGTTTCAGTCAAAACTTGCTCTTTCATTCCCAGATGAGTATAATCATGCCAGACAGTATACGGGTTGGGTTTTTTTATTTTTATTTAATTATTTTTTTAAATTGCTGTGATATTTCTGCCATATGAATGGATTAAAGACAACCCAAAAACATATCCACTCACAATCAAGGCTATTCCCAATCCTAACTATATACAAAACACTACAAAATGGAAAAGGGGGAGGAAAAAGACTAACAAAGCCACAAAGCAGAGATATCACCATCTGTTCAGATAACACAACAATCAAGACATGCACCAACTAAACTAAAGCTTTTCTAGAACGAAGATATTTACAAAGTTGATAAAATAAAATGCTATTTCCGTAAGAAAGGCTGAACATACATCCACACAACCACCGAAACTATGAATTACACTGATACCAGGTGCAAGTATTCTTACTGGTTCTGGGATTTTGATTGTTGTTGGGTTTTGTTGGGTTGGGTTTGTTGAGCTTTTCTTACACCTAGTAGGCACCACAATTTTAGAAGGACGGTGTCAGCAATTCAAACAATCCATTGAAATCCAGCTGCTTAACACCAGGTGTGGCGTGTTGCAAGCCAGGCGCGTGCCTTACCTTCAAAAAGATGGTCCCAGGAAAAAGGGGCAGAACTGAGAGGCGAGGGCTACTGCCAGCCAGGCCAGCAGCAGGCAAGGGGGACAAGTGGGGTGGCAGAGGAAGGTCACCACTCCTAGCTGCCAGCGCTACCTGGGCCATGTCTGCCTGGGCTCACCTGCAGGAAGGATGGCTCTGACTGAAGGTTGGGGCTTGAAAGGCAACACTTGATTTATTTATTTTTTTCTCTCACCTGGGGAGGATTTGAGCAGACCAGTGAACATGATCAAGTCTGTTTTAATTCCAGGTTTCCGTATTTTAAAATTAAACACCAAACTAAACCATCCCTTGCTTTTCCCATGAGTAACTAACTTCCTTTTTGCATCAACTTAAGCAGGCATTATATAAAGCACTGCCTGATCCACCCCTGCTCTTTAACACCTCCGTATTGTCCTTCATTAAACAACGCTGAACTACTAGCAGTCCCACTGACTTTATGGGACTGCTGATAGAGAGTAACGTAATATACAATGTAGAGGTGTAAAGTCTGCCTGTAAAAATAAGCTGGCTATGTGACACTGCAGGCAGAAGTTCAAAATGTAATTTAACATACATGTCGTGACAAGTTAAAGAATGTATTAACTAAAAAAGAGTTGACCTGCAATGTAATTGTGGTTCTTTTCTTGAAAATATGTACTTATGGCTCAGGTTCATGTTTTGTAAATAAGAGACAATCATTTCAATAGGACCACTAGTCGTACTAAGTACATGCTTGCATTTACACAGGGCCACAGCGACAGCAGGAAAAGCTGGGACACAAAACAAAGAATGAACATTTTGGCAAAGACACGTCCTTGCATCTTCCTGACATTCCAAAGAGGTAAAAGGAATATCTGAACAAAATAAATATCCAGGCTCTCCTGTCAGCAAAACCAGAAAAGATCCGAAAGGAATACAACGATCAGTATTACAAGACAGGACTAACAGCAGAAGACTCACGTTGCCGCAATAACAACATTGCACTGACTTTAATAGTTTTCTGTCATAGGAGGTCTATAACATTTCAGTTCATTACGATTCCCCATGCATCCCTTAAGAGCCTCAGAGCTCATAAAAATGATGTGTCATATTTTGATACTTGTGCTAAACACAAGCTTTGTTATTACCAGTGTTTAAACCCAATACAATCCACACAGTCCTTACTGAGATATCTGATTAAATTTCTAATATTCATGAACTAGAATTTTAATATTGAATGCTCAAAATGATTTAAGTCTTCTGATGTAACGGAACATAAGTCATTCAGTGTCAAGTGGAAGGCAGATCCTTTATTATAGCATTAATTATTTGGGATATTAGCATTAATTTCTTTCTCTATTTGAATTAAATGGAATTCAAAACAGTGTGAATTTATGAATAGTCCACAATATAATTATTTCTATATTATCCCTGCAGCACTAGCAGAAACACTGCCTACAGACCTGAAAACGTAAAGGACGGAGATTGATCAATTTTTCTTTTAATCTTTTTTCTGAAAGACAGGAAAGGTGAAGCTCAGCATGTTTATACTCTAAATGGCTCACACTGTTTTTGATGTAAAATATACGTCTTTATACCTGTAAATGCCATCTACATATTTTTGTATTTGACACGCAATGATTAAAGAAAAACACATTTAAGCAAGATATACCATTGCCAATTTCTTTTACGACTGGAACAAAAACATTCTTAATTAAAACCACAAAGCTGCAAAAATAGCAGGGACTCTACAAAATTTCAATATTTGCTGGGAAAAAACGCTAGGTCTTAACTTACATTTCCGAAGTTGCTACGTCCACAGGATTTCAAGCAGTTCTGGTAGAAAAGCTTAATTGAAGATACAAACGTGATACTTTTTTCCCAGCTGCTAAATGGTACCAGTCTTCAATTCACTTATGTTACAGGTACAGCCAGACAGCATTGCTAACAAAAATATTTCATAACTCTAAATAAATACATAAATACAACACCACTCATGTAAAACTGCTGTTTGTAGACCATCTGAGTCAGTTACCAGAGTGCTAGATACTGAAGGACCGTAACGCAGCATAACATTCCCATACTAAACACGCAAAAATCAGTATTTATCAGGTTTTTATCTGACTTTACAAGACTTCTGCAGCCTGGTTAAACCAGAAACAGCTGTCCAACCGAAACTGCAACTTTACGAATAAACAGCCAAGGCTAAAAATAAGTCAAACAAACAATCTGTGCCACTGCTCCTGTTCTCAGCCCATCTACCACAGGAATCAGCTCCCATCCCTGCACTCCGCAGCAGAACTAGCATGGGGTGTTTGTGTCATCACTGACTGATATCACTCACACAAAATAAAAATCAGTGAAAAAAGTGGCCACTTCCAACCCAAAAAATACTCAACACTTGTGCTTTCTGGTTTTGCTGAAGTTCTAACTAAAAGCACTGAAAAGCATCTAAAACATACACATCTTTAAAACGACTGGATGAAGCCCAACTACCTTCTTTTTTCCTTCTACTAATCTAGCAAACAAATTTCCAACCTAAAATTACCAACTAAATTTTCAACAAAGACTAAATCTATTTAAAACAGAACAAACAAAAACCCAAGGGGCACTTGGTTTTCTGCCTGAACTCAAAAACCAAGAAAAAGCCTACAATAAGTTTTGCTAAACCAGGTGGCAGCGTGCATTTGCAGCAGCCCAAGTCTCCTGTGGTGGAATCCAGAATCCTTGACATGTCATCATTCAAGACCTGTCAAATTTGATAACACTCCGTGTGTGTCTGGCGGGACACGATCCATTCAGGGAAATGAACATGTGATTTGTTGTCATGACAGCTATCAAAATTCAGCCCAAGAACATATCATACAGGCACGTATCTCTCCCTCTGCATTAAAAGGTTGAAAAATACTCTCCTTGTCGTCATCTGAAACATCATTAGGATGTCAACTGAGGAGTCAACTCCCTTGGAACAGCAGTAGCCCAGGATGGCACTGGGAGCCAAGCCCGACACACAACGGATGTGGGAAGCAAACAGGCGTGATGAATACACTGCTATTGTAAGAGCAGGAAGGAAAAACCTTGCAGGCATGCTATGCTGAGGGGGTTCCTATTGCATTAAAACCAAGAGGTCACTCCGATCGATGCTTGGGACTCCTCTCCTCCAGTATCAGTGCCAGGCTTTGCTAAAGAGGAGGCTTAATTTATTGCTGTTCCTTGAAATGTTTTCAGTCCACAATGCCCTAAAGAAATTCAGAGTAATACGCCAATTTAATTCTCCATACGCAGGGTAAGTTTTAACCGGATTTAGCGTTCCTCTTCTCTCCTAAACTTGCGAAGGGACTACTCATGAACTGCTTTATTTTACTACATAGTTAACTAAAAACCGAATCAGTATGCCGATTGAGCCAACTTAAATTTGACAATAAGGACAGAGTTAGAAAATAACAATATATTTAATTTATAGTTTGTATGCTTAATGAACACTACGATTCCTTTCTAAATCTTCTCACCCTGCTAGGATCTATTCTTATTTTGAAGGAAAGGTTCTAAACCAGTGTTTAATGATTTTTTTTTAAAAAATAAAATAGGGACAACATAGTTAAATCAGAAGAGAAATGGACTAATATTTTTTAAACAGTTTTCTTCTCTTAAAAATAAAAAGTTTTTTGGTTGTTTTTTGGTTTGTTTTTTTTGTTTGTTTTTTTTTGTTTTTTTTTTTTAAGTGCTGCACTGCTAGCAGAACCCAGAATCTCACACCAGAACAAGCAGAAAGTGCCTGCTTTTGCTAACCCTCCTCCTGTTCTCCTGGAGATCTGACGGCTTCTCCATATTTGCATGGAGCTGACTCAGTGTAACCTGTAGGAGAAGACAGCCGACGGACGGCACTCAGCAAAAAGCAGCTTCTCACACCATAAGAGGACATGACCCAATTTACCTGCATCAGGAAGAGCATCCGCAGCCTCCAGCCTCTCACCAAACTTCGGTATCCACTTTCACACCCCAGTCACTTCTCCTTATGAAGGCTCCTACAAATACTCTGCTCATTTCTAGAATTCAGAAACTTTAAATAGCTCAGAAGGCCAAAATCTGCCTTTCTATCAAAGGAGTAATAATCTGATTGCCCTGACACAGCAAATGCTGTCCACACTGCTTCCAAGGACCACACGTTAGACACCTGCTGAAGCGACAGGGGAAAAAAGCCCCCTACCCATCAAAACAGCACAACATGCTGAAACACGGCAGGAATGACTTATCATCTAACTATATATATTTTATTTTAAAATGTTATTGGAAATGAAGTTTATGTTTCATTTGGTGTAAAAAAAAAAAAAGGAGGTTGCCTGAGAAGGTTATCACCTGATTATGTAAACATACTACATATACCAGGTCCTGTGTAATAAAATTTCAGCTATACTCTACATGTGGTCTATCTCACTACCTGTTTTCGTATCTATTTCTACAGTCATGTGTACTCTGCAGTCAGTAACTTAGATGAGCTGAGAAAAACTGGACCAAGTTTCCTCAGCCTAGAGTAAAAACACACCTGTATTGCATTTTATTTTGCATCTGTATCTTGTTATCTTTGTAAGAGAGAAGCAACATTTTTGAGAATTCAGGTATCTACCAAGAATCCCAGTGTGTTCACCCCACTGTCTGCTTCAAAAATAATCAATATTAGTTATAGATCACCATATTAACACTTGTTAATGCAATCAGGACCAAAACCATCACAAGTTTACAGAGGGAAAAAAGCCTCTAAGCCACAAAGTTTGTTTCTATGACTTTGAACAAATACTGGCCATACCAGGATGCCTGAGCTTCCACTTTAACAGATGTTTTTCTTAGCACAAGTATTTCTAAGACTTTACTGACATTGGGTTATTGTATGTAGCTGCAGTAATTTAAAATGCAATGGGCTGCTATTCTCTAATCAAGATTTATTCCTCTGCGCCTGAATTCTTAAAATTTACAATACTCTATTAATGCTTAAAAACATACACTGCCAGGCCACCTCACTGCACACAAAGTTATTTATGCTGAGTTTAAAATACGAACTCACTTCATTAATGATGAGAAACAAATCAATTTATTGTGTCACATATATTTAATGGAATATAAAAATATATATTTCATATTTCAATGCACTTGCAATTTACTCATTTCATTAGCATTTATGAAACAATTAAGAATCCTTATGATGGGGAAAAGAGATTACTCCAAGATAAAAAAAAAAAACAACTTAACACTTGAAAGAATTACTTTACCCACCACCAAACAGAGCAACAGTTTAATTGGGCAGAACACAGACGACTGACTACATTATTATGAGGAAACTAATGGGCCTAATTGAATCTGCAAGAAAAATTTAAATGGAAGTACCAAAACCAGAAATGAGCTTAGGATTCCTGTGCTAACATTCATAAATTTCAAAGTAAAACAAACAGAAAAGTCATTTTTCAAAAGGTGTAAGTGACCAGGATCTCATGTAGTATCTTTTTCAGAAGGCTGGACAAAGGTGCACGGGTTAAATGAGGCCTCATGCTTTAGGAAGAAGAAACAATGCTATTTCCCACATTACAAACACCATCCCTGTTCTCTCTGAAGGTCTTCTGCTCCAGGAACTAATAGGGATTCTTGACTTTGAGGAAACTATTGTTCTGCAACATTTCTGTATACCTAGTAAACACAAGGATAAAGTGTATTGCCTCTAAATTTATTATTTCAGTAGAAATAGAACACATCTTTCCTGCAGAGCACCTCAACACGTCAGATGATCTACTTCAGGGGAGCAGGGTGCCCGGCAATGAGCACCCAGCACCTCAGCCCAGGTCTAGCTAAAGTAACTGAAACACGGCAGCACCTGGTTTCACAGACAGTTTTCAGCTCTCTGAAAACTTCTTCAAACTCCACTAATAAATCCCCACCAGCAAACAATCCTCCTTCCTCAAAACGCAGAGCGACGGTGAATACCCAGGGCTTAGAAACCATCGGTCCCTCGATGCAAATGGGAAATATTTTCTAGAACATACGCTTTGGATTCAAAGATGCCTTGGTTTTGATTTCAAACCTGCGGCAAGTAAATTGATACAGCACCTGTCTCCATGAGTCTAGAAGCGGCTTTTATGCTCAAGGAGCATGAAAAACACAGGTACTCCGGGTAGTTTTGCTGCTGCTCAAGACCATGACCAGCAAACAAAGCTATCTGGGCATCACATTTTGAGTTGCTGCTGTTACAGTTTCTACCAAGGAAAACCATGAGGGCCACAAAGGAGTAACATATCAACAGCAACACAAGGCACAAAAAAAACAAAGGCTGGAAAAAGAAGCAGATGCCACTGACCTTGTCCCTCTTCTTTAGCAGACACAAGATGCGAGGTGACACATAAGAGAGAAAATACCTTAGGCTTCCACACAGCTAGTCAGGAAACAATAGAAGAAAAGAGAGGAAGGGGAGCTAAGAAGTTCCCTTTGCACTACAGTAACAAGCCAAAGGCTGGAGCTTTTAATTTATCATACATTTAATAGCAAGGATGTAATAAGAAGCACCATCCAGAGCATCAAGGATTAAACTCTGCTGGTGGTTTTGGAAAAACATAGCAAAATAATTTTGTGTATCATTATATCACAACAGCAATTGGAAATGCCATCTGGTAGAAGTAAAAGGCCAATACAACCGCTAATATTGCAACGACAGAACGACAGCAGTGAGAGCTAACATCATAAGGAGTCTGTATCTGTTTCATGGCCTATATAAAAATATTTGCTAATTACAGTCTTGATCTTCCTCGTACATTACAGGTCTAGCTCTACATTTATTCACCATTCCCGAAAGTGACATCTTCTGTCAAAGTCTCAAGGAGCAAGCCCGTTATGAAGACAAAGCGATCTGCTTAACTGCTTAAACTGACTCGAGTCAGACAGACCATTTTGATTTCCTAGAGTTGTGAAATCCGTTGTTTCTACGCACCAACATTATTTTCCTTCAGAAGTTATTAATCCTAAAAATGAAAACACAGTACCATTAACATCATCTATGTGGTGCCGACTGCTTCAGATTCCTAAAAAGCAGTGGCAAAAAAAGTACTTTCAAACTGAGATTCTTCCTAAGTTCCTACCCAGTGAGTCCTTTCAAATTCCTCCATATTAAGTTACCAGTCCAAACTCTTGATGACACAAACCACGCATGGTTAGGCCATGAAAATTTGTTTTTACAAAGGTCACTACCACGTCGCATGAAAGAAGAGTCGAATTCTCCTACGTGGAGCCACTACAACAGTAGCGGTATGTTCCTCAGAAACAAATATTGCTTCACAGCGTGAGGAAGAAATGCCGTTCAGCTAAAGAAAGCTTTCAAAGATCTTGCCGAGGTTCAGTCAGCATTCAAGTTTTAAAGTAACAAAAGAGCAAGACGGTTCCGAGTCGAACTGCTACGTGTAATTCACAGGATAACCCTGACGCACGCAGAGGGCCACACGTACTGTAAGAAACGCCAACGGTGGGAGACGTTGACATCGGAACCGGAGCCGAGAGGCACCCGCCATCAGCCAGCCGCAGGTCAGACCCGAATTACAGACCTGAATCCCCATCTGACAACTTCACCTGAGGCGGGCCACGGCACCCGGCCTGCCAGCGAGGGCTAGCTGTTAGTGCAGGCACATTTTTAACTCCAAACAGGACAAAAAGGCTTGGAAGCTTAAGTAATTTTACTCCCAAAACACCCAGGGATGCGCTTTACTGAGCAGTCAGTCCACGAGGTATAATTTTTCCTTATTTTTTTTTTTTTTTAGGTTTACATCCTTTACCTACATCGGCATCGGCCGGGGATGGATGGATGGATGGACGGACAGATGGAGCACATCGCTCCGCGCTCCTCAAGAAAACCCCCCTCTCCATCAAGTTGAGAAGAGAGAGGAAGAAGTCGGGGATGGGGGGGCCCGGAGAGGCCGAACTCTCGGCCGCAAACCCTCCGGGCCCGCCCGCCGCGGGGGAGCCGGTGCGGGGCGGCGCCGCTCCGCTCCCGCCCGGGAAACTTTCCGGTTGCGCCGCGCTCCGGCCGGGAAGCGCTGCCTGCCCTCCCCCGCCGGACACGGGCGGGGAGCCCCACCGGGGATGGGGGTGGTGTGTGTGTGGGTTCGGGGGGGTGTCCCGGCCCACCGCTGTCCCCCCGGCGGGTGGCACAAAGCGGTGGCACACACTCACCAGCAGCAACTCGGGAGGATGAGGAGGAGCCGCCCCCGACAGCCTTCC
>NW_015091023.1:1458989-1498232 GCF_001431845.1 Calidris pugnax | reverse complement strand
CCCCTTGGTCTGCACCAGGGTGCCCTTGCTGACCAGGCTCTTGAGCCCCAGCTTGATGCGGCTGTTGTTCTTCTCCACATCGTAGCCGCCGGCGGCCAGCGCCTTCTTGAGGGCGGCGAGGGAGAGCCCCTTGCGCTCCTTGGAGGCGGAGACGGCCTTGGTGATCAGCTCGGTGACGCTGGGGCCGGCGGGTTTGCGGGCTTTGGCGGCGCCCGCCGCCTTCTTCGGCTTCTTGGCGGCCGTAGCCTTGGCCGGGGCCGCAGCCGGAGCAGCGGCGGCGACGTCGGGCGGGGGGGGGGGGGGGGGGGCGGCGGGGGGGGGGGGGGGGGGGGGGCCGGACACAGAGCCGCCGCCGGGGAACTTCCAGCCATGGCATCAGGGGCGCCTCCGCCGCCCATTGGCCGCGGGGCCGTGACGTCACGCCCGGGGCGCGCGGGTCGGCCGCGGCCCCGGCCCCAACCCCACAGCAGCGGCCGGGCCGAGCCGAGCGGAGCCGATCCGATCCGATCCCGGCTGTTTCCGGCCTCTCCTCATCTCTCCTCTTCCGCCCCGGGGCAAAGTTCCAGCCTCGGCGTATCCCGCGGGTTAAGGGCGGCGGTTTTCGTTACCGGGGCTGGGTGCGTACCTGCCCAGGTGTTGTTCCCTCAGGAGAGGGCAGGGAAGCCGTCCCGCCTCCAGCCGTCCTTTTCTTCCAAAATGGAGCCTCGTCCCGGGGTGCGTGGCTGGGCCGCCCCCCCCATGCTCCCCTCCGCGAGTGGTAAAGGCAGGGGTTACCCCACGAGTGGTTAAAGAGGGATGGGCAGAAAGACCCCCCGAGGAGGCCGGGGTCCCGCTGGCCCCGGGTCAGGGTGAGTGCCCCTGGGCCGTGGGGGAAACGGAGAAGATGGTCCCTGTGGAGTCACCCAGAGGGTTCAGGGTGAAAAATGGTGGTGCTGCGGGGGTAAAGCCACTCTGAAAGGTTAACGAACCCATTAACCCTTCCCAACATGGCTGCTGCCAAGGAGAGGGGGCTTGAGGCGTCACCCCCACCTCCAGTCTCTCCTCAGGCTGTCCTTCCTTGCTGGGGAGGGAAGGCCCCCCAGCACCACCTTCTCCATATCTGAAACAAAAGCCAGCAGCCCTGCTGCCTTATTTTCCTTGACTGAGGAAAAACTAGCTGGGAGAACTTCGTGTAAAGATTTTCAGCTCTTTAGATATATACCCATTAAGGAGTGCATACTTGGAGAGCTTTCCCTGCTCCCACTTAAAATAGTTTAGAAATCCTCAAACAGCTCCCTCTTCCCCTTGTTAACTTTTACTAATTCTCACAGCATTTCCTTGATGGTCTGGGAAACCCCAAGCACCTTTCACGTTGCCCATGAGGTGAACCTGAAAGGAAAAACGTGGCTGCTTCTTTCTTCCAAGAGAGACTTTGCACGCCTCTGGGGGAGGAACAGAAAGACCCCTCCTTGCCTTTCCAGGCTTTTCATGCACACGTTGGACTTCAGATCAGAGAGGTGTTAATCTTCCTTCTGAAACAATAGTCTGACCGTGCTTTTTTAGAGCTGGAAAATATTTGGGGTCCCTGCTGCCTCGCCGTGCGGCCAGGCCTCGCTCCAGCCTGCAGAGGCTTACACTGAATTTAAATGGGACAACTTGTCTGAGGGCTTTCAGAGAGAAGTCTGTTGGTCCTGGAACAAAATGCACCGTGGGCCTGATAATGGAGAGGTGAATTATCCTCTCCTCTCTTTTGCATTTCTAACACACGGCTAGGTTTTGCTCTGAGTTTTGTCCCTTCTTGCCGCAGCTTTGCTAATGCCATCCTACAGAAACTTTCCGCTTCCCCGTTTTCCCTACGGTGCCATTGAGGATGTCCAGGAGAAGGTGACATGACCCTGCAGGGTTTCCAGGATGAATTAGACCTCCAAAAGCGTTCGGCACCGTAAGACGCCGAGTGGGCAGTAGATCTCAAAGCTTTCCAGGTGTCTGAAAAAAATGATAAAGCACACCTAGCCTTAGCAGATTAATGCTAATAGGATTTACAGAAGAAAAATGTTTTAAGGAGGGATTTGGATGAATACATTGTCTTCAGGCAAAGGACTAATTTAAGGACTCTGAAGCACACTGTTGTTAAATATATTTAATTACATTAAGGAATGATCCATTAAAGCTGGTTTTTCCAAACTATGGCTTATGACGAACAGAAGACACTGTAGAAAGGGTTTGTAAGGGTATGCTGAAGGGTGTTTTAACTGTCTGTCTGCTGAACAGATCCTTGTGTTTCACCAGCATGAAAGACCAAGATGTTGCCCTGAGTAGTATTTCAAAACGTTGAGCCTACTGAAATACTGATCTGCGCTTTTTGAAATGTCATAATTAGCCGTTATCTCTGGAATAACTAACTGTTATTAAGAAGAGCTGGCTGCTTCTGATTTGAGTGAGAATTACATTCTAAAAATGAGAAGATGATAAATTTGGGGGAATCCGCACAGAAGTGAAAGTGGTACATGATGTGGCATGCACGCTATTTTGTATAAAGAAAGTAAATATGCAAAAAATGCACTTTTGCATATGCATAAGAGTGGTGCAGTCCTTAGAAAAAAAAATACACAGGAGAGAAGAGCATTACTATTTCCCCCAGCCTAAGGCTGTAACTGTATAGTAAAAATAAAAGAAAAAAATGGTTAAGCAAGAGAAAGATGCTGTCTTCATCTTTGGTAAAGAAACCGCCTGCCTCACGCTGCTGCTTTGAAGAGGGTTACGTGCAGACACCAAACCCAGAGGCTGTGTGACAGACTTATTTAGCAATTACGTAATGGCAGTCCTGAAATTCATATCTTGCATAAGAGGCTAAAAAGATCATATTGTGTCTTTGGGCTTGTATTTTATTTTTTTTCTTCACCTTTCTTTTTTTTTTTTTTTATGATGACCTATTTTCTCTTCTCTGTGCGATGCTTCTTACGCTTTACCCCCTGCTTGGCCAAGCGGTGGCTTCCTTGGGATGGGCACATGGCTGTAATCTCCATCACAGATCCCAGCCGTGCAGGTCCAAACCACGCTAATTTATTTACACCTTCTTGTGGCGAGGACACGACTGCCACCTCCCAGATGGGCTCCTTCAACCTTCTGTGCAAATACCTCTACCTTTTTCCAGGTGCATCAAGTTTTCTCAGCAGCTGCTCTGTCTAGAGTATGGGCTGATACCCGCTCACGTAGGCCAGTGGGAGATGTTTCAACAGATAAATGAGAAGGAGGGGTTGGAAGTTGTTTGGATATCTGGAAAACAGTGTTGTCCAGGTCAGAGATGAACAACAAAGGCGTTTGGTCCATCTGTGTTAGTTCACTGAGGAGAAAATGTACCTAAAATCTAAATTAACCTGTTCTAAAAATCGCTGCTCCTGCTTTATAAAACTGTTTTTTAACGGTGTCGATATTGTAAGAAAATTCATTGATACATGCGGGGTTGTAATACTGTGTCACTAACAGAGAGGGAAAGAAACACCGCTTCCTCTGGAAAAACAAGGTGGTTTTTAGTTCTCTCTGGTGTGAAAAAATGTTTGCTTTAATAACACCTTTCAGACAACTTCCCATCATATGACTCAGTTAATTTAAAAATGCTGAAAGCAATGTCAGTGTCTTTTCTCTCTTAAAAATATCTCCTTCTTAAAGGGTTTACATCATACGCATCGTCTAGTTTCTGCTTAAAGCATATGCTCGGTTCCTGTGTAGATGAAGGGGAATTACATGACCGCTACCAGGGGAGAACAGATCCCAAATACTCAATTAGTTACTGCTGAGTCACTTAAGTGTATTTGCACAATGATTGTAATTCAGCCTGACGGTAACGCAGCTGCTTTTCTCACTTGCTGCATGGCTGCTGCATCTTCAATGACATTTACGAAAAACGTTGAGGGGGAAGAACGTGTCCTTAGAGCTTGAAACGCATCCAAATTCTTCTCTTCAATGGACCAAAGCTACCCAAAGGTGCTGTAAAACTGCAAGCTGAATCTATCAGCAGATCGCATTTTATTATGACAAATGCTATCGTTATCTTTTGTAGACAGTTGCTAAGATTCAAAGTATTTATGTAAGGAAAACAAACCGGTGTTTTGGGCTTTGGAAATGTCAGGGCCCTTGATGCTTCTGTTTATTTAAAAGTGGAAGTGTGCTGAGGGACATCTTTTGAACTCTATTCAAAGGTTAAAACTGATCTTTCGTACAGTTTTGAAATTCAAAATATTGCTGCTAAATGGCTTGACTCTGCAGCATAATCTCCATTTTGCATTTAAACACTGAATCCTGCCCAGAGCTGGGTGTTCTGCACATCGCAGAGACCCGGGCGTTGCATCTTCCAGCCGTGAGGAGCGGCCGCCTGGAGGGAGGGGCACAACCCCTTGAGATACCGCAGGGCAAGAGTTCAGAGGGAGCGGCACAAGGCACCGTGTCCCACTGCTAAGGCAGGGTATGGCAGCAGGATGGCATTACTCACACTGGTCTTTGCCCAGGACTGGTACTGGTACTCCCCTCTCACGGAGAAAACCGTGCAGGGAGAGGCAAAAGAAGCTGTCTCCAACTTGGAGATCCAGTGGGCTGCATCACCAATTTGTGGATTGCATAAGCCCAGGGACCAGTGTGTTCTTTGCTTGAAAGGAACATTTCTCAAGTGTAAGTAGTTGTTTGTCCCTACCAATGGAGGAAGGCTCAAGCCAGTGGGCCCTCAACCTGGTCAGTCAAGTTCCGTGGCAGCTTCTTTGGGGACCCACCAGCTGCAACCTTGCAGCATCTGTGTGAGTGGGCAGGACTTCTTCTCCAGCTTAGCATGGCAGCCACAATTTGGGGAGGTGGGCAAAAGGACTTGCTGCAGATGGGTTGGTGGATCCTGTCAAGCCAAGACCTTGGGCAAACAGAGCAGAGGGATGGTGACCTTGATTTGGGCCAAGAGGTTGGAAAAACAGCTGTAGGTTGTGAGTGGAGGCAACGCAACAATCCTGTAACGTCACACTGACTTGGGTTTAAGTTCCTGCTCAGCTCTGTACTATGTGTCTACAGCCTTAATTGCCAACTTCATACATGAGAGGTGACTTCACCCATAACAGCTCTAGCTGGTGTCAGTCTTACAAGCTAACAATACTGCAGTTCACTGCAGAGAAGGAAACAAATGTTCCTTATTAGCCTTCCCATTTCTTTTATAATAACTGATGACTAATCATAAGCCCTGCCTTTGTAAACTGCATTGCCAATTATTATGGTATTGTCATCGTTATACAAAATATTTGGTATCTCTCAGAGCACTGATTCCAAGGGTAAGGTTACGCGAGAAGCAATAGAACAACTTTTTCATGACTGCCAGGGAAAGTCTGGAAGCCTGATCCCTGTGAACTTAGAAACTTGTAGATAAAAGAAAAATCAATGTGCTTTTAAACCAGGATTTTGCATTAGTTTCATGAGTAGTATCCTGATTCAATTTTTGAATGTTCGAGGTTGGCGATTCTGAATTAGGTCAGATACTGTAAATAGTTTTATGCTGTTATACGCTGACATGAAGTTTACCTTCATGCAGCATTTCCTGTTTGAATAGGTAACGCAGACTGTTACCTTCCAGTACACAAGGTTTTCATCTACAGTCTACACAGAGGCATAGTCCATACAGATCAAACATTGTCTACGATCTGCACACGTCCTAGCGAGAGTGTAGTCTGTATTTTACCTTTCAATCTGGAATTAAAAGACAAAAAGGACCATAACAGTAGAATGATCACTAGGTCATTTTCCCTGCATCTGCGTGACCTACAATAACAGGGTTAAAACACAACGGACATACAATAACAAAGCAAGACTCCGCCTGCTCCTGATGAAAAACTTAAGATGTTTTGCATGGTCAGTTTTTTTAATTCCTTCTTAATATTACAGACCTTGTTTTCTCTACACTTAACAAATTAAGTCATCCTGGTTTTCTAATGAGAAATATCTTTTAAAAATCTAACTAGGTATTGCTTTAAAATCAGCATTTGCATATGCAAGATGATGGACCACTGTTTCCAGTAGAACTGGTACGCAATTATTGTAAAATATGGTGTACTCTGGTATTTTGCTGTCACTCAGCAAATAACCTCAGTCACTGCTGTGGAATTAATTGAATAGTACATCAGTACAATCAATTGCTGCTCTAACTAATTAAAATTAGAATTAGCTGAAAGAAAAATAGCATAAAGAACTAACATGATTGAAAGAGAAATTGTCCTGTGACTCCATCAGTTATAACTGAAATTGCTCAATGATTATACATAATAGAAAAACTGAATACAAGACAGAAATATAAAAATCACTGGTCAAATACAAATATTACATAAAAGAATCTGGAAACACTAAATTGTTAAATCAGATGGAGAAATTTTTAACTACAAAATTATAAATATGGGTTGTTAACTGAAATCAAGGTAAAGTAAGATTTATTTTAAATATTGATTGTATTTTCAACAGAACTCACGTTCTGTACAGTTAATTATTTTAAGGAGCAAACTTGCTTTTTAGCTGTGACAAAAGAGCTGGAAAAAAATAATCAGGTTGCAAAATACGGTTACGGATTTCTTGAGTTTGGGTGGGTTTTTTCAGCTTTAAAGCAATCCATCTTTAAGCAGCTATTGCAAAGACAGCAACCTGGCAATAGCAAATGGCTGAGCATATCTAACGTCAGATCTGCTCCACTACCATTCTTTTAGCTGATGTCTATTACATACAGGTATTGTCTAGAGACAAGAGAAATAATTCAGAAATCAGTGTTCCCAGCCTTTGTTTTCTATCTGTCACTGTCACCCAAGTTGTCTATAGCTTTCGCTTAGTCGGTAAAGCTTTGGCAGTTTAGCATTCCTATCTTTCATACGATTATAGTAATAGTTCACTGGGATGATGGGGGGCTAATTTGCAGATGTAAAGCATGGAGGGCATCATAAACAGGTGGTATATTTTAGTGATACGACTTGCAGCCGCCAAGTCAATTCTGATTTAGCTCAAAAATCCAGCACTCTGCTGAAACATAGCGGGTGCTATTTTTTCTTCAACATATTTTGGGTGGATCTGATGTATTTATACTGTTGGCACTCATTAGCCAAATACTTTTGTCATAGTAATGTAAATCAAGCAACATTTATGTGTAGTCTGTGAACATACAGGAGCATATGAAGCAGAGGAATCTAGACCAGTGTCTGAGCCGGTGCCATCGGCCAAAAGTAGGAGCAATTCCTACTCCTGGCAAGAAACAGGCAATTCCAGACAAAGGGTCTTCATTGTTCCCCAAATTCCTGATTTGAAATATCACAGCTCTTTCAATACCAAACCTCCCTCGAGTGGGGAGTGTCCGCCGTAGCCATGAGGCAGGAGGCGTGGGGAGTGGATGGCCATACGCTGCTCAGCTGCCGTATTAAAATGCAGTGGTCTAACGTGTTCAGGAGCTATTTGAGCTAATAACCAGTTCTATTCTAGGTTTTAAATTATCTAGACACAGATGTTTAAATTTATGTGAAACGAGCTAATTCTTACAAACATTCACATGCTGTTTTCCTCCTTGTCTCCCGGAGGGGTTTTCTGCAGAGCTCACCATAGCAGTATCCTGCTGCTCTCCTGGGTATAGAAATTTGGTTGGTGAAGTCCCCAGCTGACGGGGCAAATTGTGTAAGCAACCTTAATTGCAGCTCATTTATTTTGTGTTGATACTGGTAGGTCCTGACGGTCCTTTTGCAGATCAGTTGGGAGAACGACCATGTCCTCTGCCTGCACCCCCCAAACCGGGTGATTTACCATAGGAGTTTCCCAGCAGACCACAGGGAACCTGCAGAGGGTCAAGGCTCAAGGTTCATTGTCTCTGCAGCCCCCCTGGAAGCCCCTCCTGGCACGGCCGTAGCTGGCTTGCCTCCCCTCACCAGCTGCTGGCTTTGGAGCTCCCATGAAAATTCGGGGTGGGAGAAAAGCTCCACACTGTGGGAGGGTGGGTGGGAAAAATGATAACGGGGAGTGGTTGCATTCTCCCCATTCATGTCCCAAACCTCCTAATCACTGGGCCCTCTCCACCGAAATACCCCCGGGAGGGGAATTCCTGGGGAGTATCCAAGCTAGAGGGAATGAATTGTGCCTTTAGGTTGAGATGTTATTGTTCAAGTAGGTCCAAAGCCGTTGGCAGGAGGGCTTTGTGCTGGTCCCCACACTGTTCTTTGCTGGGTCCAGCGTATCACATCGCAGTGCGGTGTGCTTTAGTGGTGTCCTCCCCTAACAGGTGCCAAACACTGCCCTGCCTCATGCTTCGGTGTCTGTAACTTTGAAATTGTTCATGGGAAAGCTCATGGCTCTCACTGATTTCATCTGCTCTTGCGATTTCATCGTGAATCATCCAATATGGTCTGTACTTCGACTTGCTTACAGACTGAACTGCCCGAATCACATCTTTGCTCAGGTAGTCTACTCTCAGCTTTCTCTAGGCAAACAAGCAAGCAAATCAAAAAGTTTCTTGCTCTCAAAGCTGTGGAGGCCCACATAAAAAAGTCTACTCCTAAGCTCCTTTGTACTAGGTGATAAATATAAATAACCCTACCATCTCACTTTTAATAGTGCTTATTTGGGGTCACAAGTTATGCATACCAGTGGCTGGCAGTTCTGGGTGTTTGGTTTCTCTGAAACTTCCACGTATCTCCATGTGGGTGCCCAGAAATCGCGTCACCCACCCTTGGGAAAGTGGCGAGGTTATAACACATCACAGGGCAGTGGTGAGGCTTGATGGGTATTCATAAAGCACTTCGAGATCCACAAAGGGAAAGCACTGAAAGAATACCAGTCCTGTGCCTTTTAAGTGCTTCTAAACAGTGTCAGTCTGCTTTCGGTGGCATTCAGAGGTATTTTTTCTTAACTGGGCTTTCCCTACACTGCTTTGCCTGTGGATCTTTATAATGGGGGTGGCACGATCGCTGTGGCAGCGCAGCATCTGCCCATTAACTTCAGTCTCGGACCTGATTTGATCTTTCACGGGTGGTTGGTAAGAAGCAGCAGCACACAGCAGAACCTGAAAGGACTGCAGAGGGAATCTGCTAAACCGGGTACAACCGCCCAGTCCCCTTGTAGCCCAGAGCTTCACTTGCTGCCTCAGACCTGTGGAATAGAAATAAAGTCAATCTCAAACTCTTCAGCCAAAGCTGAGCCTATCAAGAGCACCAATTACAGAGAAAATCCTTAAACTACACTTGCAGGGAGAAGTCTTTTATTATTTGCTGAAGCCAGGAAGTCACTGAGTGCAGCCCTCTCCGAGTGGGGATGCTGCTAACAAGCAACGTCAGTGTTGGTTTTAAGAATAACACATTCAGGTGCACTGGCCAAGCTAACAGAACGGAAAGTTATTTTTCCCACAATTTGGCTAGAAGTGGCATAATTATGTCCATTACTTTATCAGAGTTGTTACCTTTGCAGTTGTAAACAAGAAAGCCTTGCCAATTTTCCACTCAATGGAAAAATTCTGTATGCTTTGATAGCAATACACGAGAGACGGCACATAATGGAAATGTTGTCATGGAGTGCCAGCTCAAAAAGAAAGGAAAATGGATGAAGAATTAACTCTTAAAAAACTTTTTTCTTTCCTTCTCCTTCTCCTTCTTCTCCATCTCCTTTTTATTTTTCCATTTTTTCTTTTTCTTTTTCTTGTTCTTTTTCTTTTTCTTTTTTCTTTTTTTTTTATATTGAAGCATATAGAGAAAATAATTTCAATCTCAAATACACTTGTATGTATTTTTTGCTCTAATTTAATATTTAGACCTACAGCAAATCCACTTGACTTTTCAGTTGTAATTTCCCAGGCGTTTCCTGCTTGTGTCTTTGGTCAGTTCTGGTTAAGTATTGGAAAAATAGACTTGCAGGCATGTGGGTATCATGGAATTATAGGTAACATAACATATTATGCATGAACAGAGTAAAGCAGTTTAGGGAATGTATCTGCCAATTAATTGTGCTCAGTTAGATGAATGCTGTACTGTTTTTTGTATATCTGTGATCTGCTTATGTGCCCTCACCTGGCGGTTCCTTGCCTTCTGGAGGGCAAGACGAGCAGAAAGGTCATGGTAAGCTATAAATCTGCTCGGTATCTGCTCTCTACACAGGTCATCTGAGCTAACACAGAGGAGGAAGCAACCTGGCCCATTTGGAGCTATATTTTGGTGCCAGTTCTTTTCCTGCAGCAAAGCAGAAGTGTGTTTAACTGTTTACGTGTATTGCCCGAGTCCTTTTTAATTCAGATTAATTATTTGCTGACCAACAACAATTGATTATCTGAAACAAGAGTAAATATTACTCTAGACATTTGTGGTTTCCCTAAGGCTAATTCCTAGATTAAATCATAAATGTTTATACTCTGGGAGAAGACGTTTATTCAAAGCTAGGCGAGCATGTATCTAGTACAAACATATCCCCAGCAGCCACCGTTTAGGCTGCATGTGACTATTTGGACAGCCTGCTATGTTCATATTGATTAATCTTTTTCTAATGAAGTTATACTGATCTTCTTAATTCCACTGATCTTTGCTAGTATCTTCACCAGCAGAGGTGTTCGTTACGTGCAGGCAGGACACAAGCCTGGATCTGGGAACGGTCCTCCCAGCAGAGCACGCACCGAAGTGCTCAGCTCAGGATGAAGAGGAGAGGCCCCATGTGTCTCCTCTCCATTCCCAGCCCTGCGTCCTGCTTACACCAGCTCTGGCCCTGGCTGGACCCTCCCCTTTGACTCACTGGTGCAGCACAAAGCTGTGTAGCTTTTCCTGTGGTTTGTTTTGTTTTCTTCCAGGTTGTTGGACTGAGGTGGTGCAAGTATGAAGCCAACGCATGGTTGCCAGTGTCACTGTGAGATATAGAGTGGGGCTGCGTGGTGTCAATGGCATGAGAGATGGCTGGGACCTCCAGCTTTGGGGTCACAAAGCAGTTGTTTGACCCCCCCAGGACTTGTGAAACAAAACCGTTGGACCCCCTTTGCTCCAAAGGGGTCAGAAAAACCACACCCTCAGCCAGCACCTTGGAGCTCCTTCAGCCCGGCACCAGGAGACATGGGGCACAAGGATCCCCTAAAGAGCCCACCACTGCTCCTCTGGCAAGGACAAAGAAAGCCCAAACGTGCTTTCCTGGAGATCCAGTGTCTGTTTTCGTACACATTTTAGGGACTCCCTCCTTTCCACGTGAGTGCCTGACACATTAAGCAGTGACATTACACACCCTTTCTCTCGCCCCATAAATCTCACCTTCACCTTCAACAGCAGAGGGGGAGGGTATTTACAATCGAAGCCGCTGCGTAACCGTTGTGGATCCATCCTCCAGTTGTATGCCTGCTCGAAGGAAGCCCGCTGTGGCAGGCCCTCAAGGCAAACAGGCGCTGTATTTTTCGGATTGTGATCAAGCCCAGACATGACAAGAGCATCAGGGACGGTCCCGGGCACGTGGATGCACAGAGCTGGCGGTTTTTAGAGACTTGTGAAGTCAAACAGGAGTATGGATTTGTGATGTTGAGTGCAGGCATCTTAATAATACATAAGTCTTTTGTTAGTCACTCAAACCTTTCATTGGGTCAAGCCCTAAGCAGCTCATTAAGTTCCAGTCATACAATCAGGAAGTCGAAGCGGTGTCACGTAGAGCCACTGCCCTCACATTGTCCCTGCTGAACAACTGCTGGAGTGCAGCGAGCCATCCGTAGCCATCTAAGAACAATTCCTGCAAACTCAAAACTAAGGTATACGTTTGTGATTTATGAGCGATTGGAGAATCAGCCTTCTGATTCTCCCTAATTTTCTTGAATGTTTGGTTTACTGTTTGAGCAGCTGTCTAATTTCTTCAGATTAAATTGATAGTTGTATTTAGACAAGAAAAAATCCACTACAAGTGACTTGTTTTACAGATTCTCGTGTATTAGGAACACATCTTTTCCATACTTTAGATGGAAGTGGATTTGATGAAGAAATAAAAGTCTCTGAGCATCAGATTTAGGCCATAGAATTTTGTTATTAAACATAACAAAAAGCAAACAGCTGCAGAGAGGGAGGTAGAGTCTATGTTGGGAAATTACTGGAGGATTGCAGCCGGGGAAGAGGGAGGCTGGGTGTAGGATTAACGAATGAATTCCCCTACCTCCTCTCCCACAAATAAATCGGTGGAACGTGGATGACCCTAATTCTGGTAGGGAGAGGCAGCACACAGTAACCCTACCCCCTCCACCCGGCTCCCGTCGCTCCCAGTAATGTCCCCGGCCCTGGAGAGCAGAAGTCCCATCTCATCCTGCCCTGTGGCCACTGCCTGTCCAGCCAGTGCCAGACACAAGAGCATCACCTCCTCCTTTGGCTCTCGGACTGAACTGCTCCTCCTACGTTTATGTCTTTGCAGTTATTCCTACACGCTCTTCCCAGCCTTCGTTTCTCACAGAAGTGGATGTACCCCCATCCAAATGGTTTGGTGTATTTTAATAACACTTCCATTCATTTACCGCCTGCTCAACAATACAGGAAAGAGTTCAAGGGGGGATGTTTACACTAGGACAGACTTAAAAGAAATAGTACGTAGGCAAGAAGCAATTTACTTTGGCACGTTTTTAGGTGTTTTGCCTCCCGTTATAAATGATGCAGTGATGCCATTTAGACTAATCAAATATGATTCCTGATTTCTTCATTTTCATTGAGTCTGAGGCAATAAAATATACCTTCTGTAGAACAGAACTGTGAACTACAGATACATTCATAGCACCCAGACAGGTAAAGAGAGAAGGGGTCTCTACACTGAGTATATATACCAGAAGCCTGCATCTCTTGTTCATCCACAGGGAAATTTTGCTTCAGGTTTAAGTGCTCACTGGTTCAGATGTCACGTTGATGAACCAGGTCTAAAATGTTAAACCCATTCGTTAGAATAAACACGTGTTGAAAACTTGGGTCAGAACACCAGCTGGACTAGACTGGTGCTGTACCACTGCAGAACTGTAGAGGTGAGGGTACGAGCATGGGTCATGTCAGCCAGATAACTTTAAATTATGGCTCCATGCAAAGTAACAGTCTTTTCCTCATGATTTCCTGTAAAATATTGTCTATATCCATAGCAGCGTGGGAGCAATAATAACACAATTACCAATGAAGCACAAATTAAATTCTGAACAACTGTCTCCTCGTATGAAAGTCCTCTTGGAAGGGAAAAAAAAATAAATAGATCAGTAGGCAAAATCCACTGCATTTTCACAACACTTGGACGCTTTTCACAACAGCCAGGACGCTTGGGCTGCCTGGTGCAGCTGGAGAGTTGTAATCCAAATCCTCTCCGCACGTGACCCGAGTGAGCTCAGGGCTGCTTTGCTGGCCTCTTCAGTGTTAATCTTTCCCAGAGCAAGCAAAAAGCTGACAGACTCGTTGCAGCCGGACTGCAAACAGGTTCCTTCGGGCGCCAAGCCCCACTCCCAGCCATCTGCGAGCAAGCAGGCACCCCAGCACTGGGGCTACGGGGTTCAGGGTGCCTGGGTGCACATCCTGGAGGTGAAGGCCAAGCTGCTGAGGAAGCTGCGAGGGCTCAGGGGTCCAACCGGTCACTCTGAAAAAACGTTTTGTCAAAGTGGCTGGGTGCTGGTGACACATAATCATAGAATCATAGAATGGTTAGGGTTGGAAGGGACCTCAAAGATCATCTAGTTCCAACCCCCCTGCCATGGGCAGGGACACCTCCCACTAGAGCAGGTTGCTCAAGGCCACATCCAGCCTGGCCTTGAACACCTCCAGGGATGGACCATCCACAACTTCCCTGGGCAACCTGTTCCAGTGTCTCACCACCCTCATAGTAAAAAATTTCTTCCTGAGATCTAATCTGAATCTTTTTTCTTCCAATTTAAAACCGTTTCCCCTTGTCCTATCATTACCCTTCCTGGCAAAGAGTCCCTCCCCAATAATGGTTCCCCTTCTTTGGAGATTTTCAAAACCCGCCTGGATGCAGTCCTGAGTAACATGCTCTAGCTCTAGGCAATCCTGCTTCAGCAGGGGAGTTGGACTAGATGATCTCTATGGTCCCTTCCAACTCTAGAAATTCAGTGAAATTCAGTGAAATTCTTCAGCAGAAAAACAGCACTGCCGGGCATCACAATGGTGTGGGGTCCTCAGAGAGTGTACCCCAGCTGAGCTGAGGGGGGGGTGAGGGGCTTGTGCAGGTCCTCTGCACCAGGGGTGACACCAGGGTGACTGCAAGGACAGCCCCCGGGTGACCTTGCCAACAGTCTGTCCTCTGGCTGGGTCTGCAGGGCTCAATTAATGCGAAATCACGGTGCACTCAACCCTGCCCTGCCTGCAGCTAAATTGCACAGCTCTTGCCAGGGACGCGGTGGGAAGTCCCCGTGAAATCTGCTTTTCCCCAGCACACCAGGCCCTCTGCGCGGGGCTCCCTGGCCTTGCTGCCGCCTCCAAATTTCCCTCTATGACAAGCTTTGCGGAGCGGTTGGGGAAACACTTGTGTGTGCGCAGAGGAACGGGGGATGAGGGCTCCCGCACATCCTCCCGCCCCGGCACCGCTCCCACACGCAGCAACCATGCTCAGGGTACAGATGGAGTTTGAAAACACACAGGTAAAACCACCAAAATAAACCACCCTCTCTCCTACTGATATAACTCTTCAGTTTAGTCTAAACCACTCAGCCAAACCACAATATTTTGAGAAAGAGAGTAAATGTAAGTACTCGCGTCCTTACAGCCAGTAAAACAAAATAAAATAAATGCAGGAGGCAGGCAGTCATAATGGGCAAACAGTCCTTTGGGGAAGACTTTCCCAAGCCAACCATTAAATTCAATACATTTTTTTCTGCTCGCTCTGGGCTCCTAAAGAAAGGGTAGAGCTTGGGGGATGGCAGGGGAACTGAGGAAATGAGATAAAAAAGCTACAGAAATTGAATTTCCTCACAGAGTAATTCTTCCATATGCTGAGTAAACTTTCCTTACCTAAATAAATAGTCTGAGGCACACAAGTTTTTACATTTCCAGTGTAACTCTGATGCCTATGTTGCAACTGCCCAAGAATCTCAGAAAATAGCTGGTACGTTTACATCTTACATACCATCTTAAGCTGGACAACAGTTAGGAACCACAAAACCCATCAAATCATTTGCAAATACTGAAGTCTTAAAAAAAAAGAAAAATAAAACCAAAACAAAGCAAACCCCCCCCAAATTCCAGCCTTCCTTCTTCCCCTTTCCCCCCAGCTCTGGCTGCAAATGATTTTAAATATATAAAGAAAAAGTACTTTGGTCTTTTTGGCGACTTGACCATAAACATCTTTGCCTCTTTCCTAGTCACTGCTTAGGTGATTCTGCCTGGACAGGCCACATATAAGTGGAAAAGAAAATAATGATGTAATTAAAAAAGTGTTTCAGACACTTAAGCCGTAAAATACCAACCTAAATATGAGCTATAGTTGCACTATGTAGTGCTTTCAATACATATAGTTCTATTCATCGCTGGAGTATCCCATGTGGCAGGTATAATTTATATACAGCTACATTTAGGACAAAGAAATTACAGTGCACAGCAGTTAGGAGACTTCTCTTTGATCAAAAAGCAATTCATTATCAGAGATGAAATTCAACATAAAGCTCCCGATTCTGCAGCTCCCACCCACTGTCTCAAAAGGAAAATAAATACATTCATAAAAAAAGAATTAAAATTATTTTGCTTCAAGTGCCTTTGACATTTCAAAAGTATTAAAAAAAAATAAACCCAGCCCTCGGTCTCTTACCATACCTATAATCTAAATGAATCACAAAGTCCATCCCTTAACCACTAAACCCACGTATGTGTTATACAGCAGCGTAGGGACTAACAGCATCAGCTCCTGACAGGTGGAGATGGGTAAAGTCTTACTTTCTTGTTCTACCGGAGCCTGCCTTTGGAGAGTATGTTTTTAATCTCACTTTCCTCTCTATTAAATGAACAGCTCAAATCAGATGGATTACCTTGAAAGGAATTAATTTATTTTTTCTCCATGAGATTCTTTATAAAGATCTACTTTCCATCCTTGAAAGTAAAAAACGACCTAAATAGAAGCAAAAAACGAATAGCAGAGCACAAGCTGTGATTTATCCAGTCCAGCATCAGAGAATCAGTTCTTCACTCAGCACTGAAGATGGAGAATTTAACACCAAATTGGCTTCTTTCATTCAAAGACCATGAATCAGTACTTGTTTACGTACAGTCTGTCTTACTATACTTTGTGTAGAGGAAGTTCTGTCACCCACACGTTGCTCCGCCTGACCTGTTCTTGTTCAGATTTCGTGTAGAAATGTCCTTGTCACCAACAATAACAGGAAGTAAATATAGTTTTGTAGTATTTAAATTGTTTCATCAGGAATGCTAATTAAAAAAAGACACCTTAAAGTTAACCTGCTGGAATGAAAGAGGATAAAATCCATCATTCAGTTAGACTTTTTTTTTTTTCCCACTCTTTAGAGTGGTCTTCAGTCCTGCATCCCTGGAGTTAATAACCTTTAAGATAATTCTTCTATTCCCTCCTTTTTATTGTTAAAAATAAAGTGTTTCATCATAAATTAAGATCACCATAAACTGAGTCACAGACCTCAGCTTATGATTATTGCTACTACCAAAAATGAAAAAGTTCTCTGTCAGACTGGAACAAATCCCACAGCCTTTTAAGTTGCCTGCGTGAATAATCTGTGAAGTCCCCTACTTTAAACCTCTACTAACATTTTCTCCACATTTGGAGACCCTGGAGAATTTGACAGGGCAGTTTCAATTTATTGCAGCCTAAAGACTTTTGCAAGACCAGGAATAAGAAGAGTCCTCGTCTCAATGGCAGGGAAGAGGCAGCTCCAGGCCTGCTTGCAAACCCTGCAGCAGCTGACGGTGCATTCAGGGGCTAAAGCCCCTTCCACGCTGCTTTTCTCCCTCTCCCCTCACTCATCATCTCTGCTGGGTGACTCGAAACAATATTCTCAATAAAATGTTGCCATTGGAGATACGGGAAACACAGCAGAACAAAAGGTCAGAGTACATTTTTGGTCCACTGACCTGAAAATTCAAACCAAATCAAACAGATTCACTTACAGTATAAAGAGATTTATATTGCTGATGCTAGCTGTGTGCGTACTTCTGCAGCCCTCCTGACCAAGAAAATGCCACCACCTTCATAGCTTGCAATAGCAAGAGTGAATTTTTCAATTAAAACAGATATACGCAACATCATTGCTCAGATATAAAAAGAGGTGTAGTCAGGGGAAAAATGCTTTTTGTTACTATTTTATAAGAAGTCGTTTCCTTTACTGCAGACATTGAAGAGTTTACCAGAAATTGTGCTTGTACCCTCTACCTGATTTCCTTCCATTTAACATTATAAGAGACAAAACCAATGGGAAAAGAGCTTTGGGGAAATGTATGAGTGAAGGTAATATTTAAATAATTCAGTTCTCTGGAATGCTCTCTGAAGTCTTTTTCCCATCTTAGTGAAAAACGTAACATCCACTTGTGGCAGCCTATGGATGAGGACTGTATTAAGAGAAATTTAAATTAAGATGTGATTCCAACAGTTTTCCACTTCTTCTACTTTGAAACCTACTCTTTTGGCATAGACTGAGGTTATAGGAGTTGTAATAAATATACAAATTTAAAACACCTTATATAATTTTTAGACTATTTACTATATATTAGCAAAACATCGCCTTTGAAAGAGCACAAACCCAGGAGAGAAACACAGCTCTCCTGCAAAATTTCCATCTCTACAGGATCCGGGGAAAACAAAATATTTTGCATCGGCTGCTCTGAGACGCAGATGTAACGGACAGGATTGGAGCAGAGGCATGGTTTTAAATAGAGATATCCCCAGAGAGATATGGTTCTTTGGACCGCGACATTCTGGCATCGGAGCTTGGGGACAGGGGTCAGCGAAGCTCCAAAGCTCTTCTTATGGATGGCATCTGTAAAACAGACAAAGTGAAATGCACCCACCTTTGGGGCAGCAGGCTGAGCAAGAGATGCCCATACGGTAAAAGCTCCTTTCCCAAGGCGAGTGACAAACACCACGTGCAAGACCTGGAGCACCGTCAGGACAGAGCGGGTCACAGCTCTGTTCTTTCTCCCCCCATAGCTTCTTCCCTGGACATAAATGTCAGAAAATTAGGACTGCCTTTTCAAATGCAATCTAACACAAGAAGAGCATTTTGAAAAAACATATTTCCAAGTGAACCCTATTAGAATTTTGTCTCCCCAAAGTACAAGGGCAACAATGTTACAAAAATAAAAGAAGGAAGATGAATGGGAATAAAACATTTGGTCGGAAGCATTGAGTTGTTGCCATGACTAAAGGAAACTAATTTATTTACTTATACATTCTTTGTAATCTCATCTTCTCCCATGTGACAGCCAATGACTCATCGTTTGTTTACTGATGAAGAAAACATACTTTCTGAAATCTGTACATGGAGGGATCTTCTCCGGACGGTCCACATTCCTCCCACACCCAAAAGCAGGCTGAACCTCCTCCGTAGCACCCGTCCCGTACGTCCCTGCAGCCCCACGGCCACCAACCCTCAGCATTGCAGGGCCAGCAGGGCAAGGACAGTTGGAGGAGATGCAACGACACAGGTGCTGCCCGTAGGGACCACTTAGGGCAGATAAGGCGGCTTGGGCTTGCTTGGCTTTTCCCAAATGGTTTCCCAGCCTTGGTGGTTTGGGGACTTTTTGGGCAGAGAAATGTAATGCTGGCAACGCTGCTGGAGGAGCTGTGAGGCTGATAGGTCAGAGGCAGCTCTGCTGTGCTCTGTCTACTCTATTTCTGGGCTTGATATATGCCAGCTCAGGCAGCCCTACCAGGAAATACACATGGGGGGATTGTTGCTTTATCTTTTCCTTCCTTGCTCACATCCCCATCCTGATAAAAATGAGCAGAAACTGAAATGGAAAGATATTTCTGGGCTGCTTCTTCAAGTCAGCAGACAAAAGAAAAAGACTTCCATTGAAGAAAAGAAGATAAATTAATATTTTTTTATTAAGAAACCCATCTGCAAGAATCACTGTGGTAATCTGCCAGCATCTTAGGAATGAGGACTACTCACTTGTAGGTGTGTCATGTAAAAGGCTACTACTTTATTGTTGTCAGTTTGCTTTTTCCTCTCCCATTGTCTGGCCTATGAAAGGACTTGCTGGACCTCTCAGAGAAGGTTTTAGCTGGCAGTGTGCACCATCCATCCACCACGTGGAAGAATGCAGTCCCAAACGGTGGGGCTTTCCTCAGACCACAGACCTCTCTACCCTTTGAGGCGATGGACAGCTGCCATTTGATGTGGTGGGTTTCTGTCATCCCAGGCCTTTAAGTTATTAAAAAGTAACAAAACTGCTAGCAGATAAACATATGAGATCACCAACCCTCCCATTAATTAAAGGGGAGTGTTCCAATACGAGCCATAATTATCTCAAGCGGATATGGGATATGAGCTTTGTAGCAGGAGTGTGTACAACAGGGAAGCCTTTAATGCCAGCAGGTAACGTTAGTCATCTGGGAAATCCTGAGAGCACTCTTAAACAGCGAGACTAAGCTACCTGTCTGCAGCTGGAAAACAAATGACACAGAATCATAGAATCATAGAAGCCAGTGCCAGTTCCCAAGCCCACAAATTCTGCTCGCGGCTTAGCCGTAGGCTTGCCTTTGACAATCCACTTCATGGGCCGGTGGTTCAGTTTCTGTAATTACAGCACCAAACATAAAAAAAAAGCTCCAGATTCAGAGAAAAAAATAAAAGTAAAAATTTGATGTAGTGGTTTCAGGGGGAAAGGCTCATCACCCCTCTTGCTGGAGCCATGCCTCAGCCAGGAGGAGGGAAAGCCATCGAGGAGGGACAAAGCCCTGCCGTGCTGGGATGTGGAGCCCAGGATGTGCTCCCAGGCAGCCGATGTATTTTCAGTTTGAGATCTAGAATCAAGGCTCCGGACTGCCCCTCCACCCACTGAAGTGATGATGTGGAGGGACAGAGAAACCCCCTGAAGCTCCTGGGCCTGGGGGTGAACCTTCCCCGCCGCAGCCAACTGCGGGCAGGGCTGGGCCTCCCCCTGTCCCTGTCACTCCATTGATTTAGCTCGTCGAGTGCTTGTATCACTGTTAACGTTTGACATACTGCAGCCATGAAATAGATTATAAGAAATATTTTTATGGAACCTGGGCTCTGGCAGTAACCTTATTGCCGCTTTTGTGTCACAGAACCGAACTGTGGAAGCACAGAGCTCTGCCTGGCACAGCCCCGCGGGAAGGACACCTAGAACGCCTGCAAACCTGGCAATAAATGAAAGATTTTATGCATATTCATCTACAAATCTTTGCTTACGTGAAAATTCAGATGGACATATAATTTATCTATCTCTAACCTAAAATACTCCAGGGTGATTGTTCATCTTGTAAAATATTTAGATGCACACACCCACGCATGGCCCAATTTTTTAAACTAGGTTTGTCTAGCTGTAAGCCTCATTTGCTTGTGCAATTTCTGCGATTGAATGTTCAGCTAATAAATGGACATGCAAATGCTTAGGTATATAGGCACCAAACTTGCTGTTTCCTCATTTTTATGTGTAAATAAGAGAAATGTTAAATACAGTCTTGTGGCAGACCCCAAGCAGGCAGCAGTCCCTCCTGCTTTTTAAAAGGAATGTGGGCCCAGGAAGAAAATATTTCAGTTACCCCACCACTAAATGCATTAAGCTTAAAATAAGTAGTTCTATAAATATATGTACTGTAGCTGTAAGTGGGAACTATTCATAGTGGATGGTCACATTCTTAACCCTCATCTGTGTCGCTCGTCAGATAACTACTGGAATTCCCAAGTTGCATTTACAAGAAGTGCTGCATTGTGTTCCAAAAACGCTTGAAAATAAAGTTATGCTTACTGTAAATAGGTACTCCTGCGTTTTATTTACTCACCAATGCAAAAAAAAAAAATATTAATTAACACATTCCTTGAGCCCTGTTTAAATTAAAGGTCATACGGGTTTTAGCAGGTACTATACATAACTTGTAGGGACTAGCTCAGAGAAGTTTTAAACTTGCATTAAAAGGGCAGATGAAAATAATGTCACAAACAAGGTGCTTGTACAGCCAATATAAAAATATATGGTATTTATGCATCAGTCAGTGCTGTGACTCATGTTAAACTGCAGCATGAACACTACATCACTGGAACACAGCTATTACCTACGAGAGATCCCATGCCTTACAATGCACTGTTGTTTCTCTCAGTGCCTAAAAATTCCTCTCTGTAATTTCCTAGACGTCATCTGTATGGAATTTCTGCTCTAATGTTCACCTTAATCTCTGCAAATTGAGTCTCTTCCAGTCAAGGTATAGCTCTTGAAGGAATCCCCTCCCTCTCCTTGGCATTTCATTTGCCCTCCGCGGTGGAGGGAGTGGCAGAGATGCGACGCCGTATTTCATCGGGGCGCAGAACTGTCAGCAGGGAGCATTCTCCACTCCTCCTCTGAAAAATCACCCTGCATTTTCCCGGCTCACTGGCCAATCCGACTGTGCTGGTGTGGGCACTCTTCCTGCAACCCTCACCCAGAAAGAGCTCACCCCAAAAGTCTCACCCCAAGAAGGCAGCGAATGGAGGAAGCCGTGCTCCAGGGTTGCTGTGCCGTGGTTTTAAGTGATGATGCATCAAACAAACAGGGATGCAGCAACAAACAGGGTTTGTTTTAGAATAAAGCTACCTCTACCTAACAAGCCCTGCACAGGCCAGAGGATGAAGGCAAGTGATTGACTCATTTCCTGAGCCCAGTCCCTGTTGCTGTGACTCGGGGTGGTGAGTCTCACCCTGGGTGTCCCATCCTCTCCCATCCTGGGGGACTCATGGGTGCCTCTCCCCACGGGACCCTGAGCCTTAGGGTGAGCTGGGCCTGGGGCAGACACTGGAGAAGAGGCAGCTCTGCAGGGAGGGGAGCCGAGGCCCCCGCTCATTGCATGGTGCCATCACCAATGTGCCGGGGAGGAACCTGGAGCGCGTTACAGATCTTCTTTCATTTTGTCATATATAATCAGCCCTCCTTGCATTTCTCCAGGAGAAATGACTTCCAAACCCTAAAAAAAATAAAAAAAAGAAAAAAGAAAAAAAAGCGCCGCTTTTCTTTTGCATGTACCAGCAGAAAGCTGACTTCATCACTCTAAACACTGCAAAAGATCACTCTCTGCAGGAACAACATGCATTTGAGAAAGATTTGAGAAAGGGATTTGAGAAAGGGAATTCCTCCTGTTTTGGACGTCCACTTTGGAGTGAGGGGGATTGCACCCCTGTGCCTGCCTCTCTTCACCAGCTGTGGAAGGCATAGCTTGCTCCAGCGTAAACCTTCTAAAGGATACGTCTGAAGTCAGACCGGGATAGCGCAGATAACTGGGAGGATGATGTGGTCTCTGGATGTGACTTTTAGAAGCCAATAACAATGCTGAACTATTCCACTGAGGGCATATAGTAGGAACTTTGACATCTGACTTATGTGCAGAGATGGGGATTTTGAGCCTTAATTTGGAGCTACCTCCTGCTCCCATCTCCTGATTTGGCTGGTTAACCACGGGTGCCCAGTCCATTTTGAGATGCCCAAAGCTTGTCCCGTCCTGCCTGGCCTCCAGCTCTATGCTCCAGAGGAACATGGGTTTCCTGTGGTTCCTGTGAAATATCTGTCATTCTCCAGTGCATATCTGCTGTCCCCCGGGGCCATCAGGCCATGCCTATGTGTGAGTCTGAACAAAGCCCTAAATTGCAGCCGATTATAATGGGACATTTGATACTTCCGTCATGTGTAGACGCCTCCCTGTTTATTGGTGTCTTAAATCAGCAAGCTGAGTCTCTTCCCCTGCATTCTTTTCCCTATCTTAACATATTTTCCTACTTCTCTGAGACATAAGAAATAAGATGTAATTCAATAATAACCCCTTCAATATTATGGATGAATTTAGTCAGGGTAGTTAATTTTCCAAATATTTTCTTGCATACATTTTTATCACCAGCTAAAGTGTTGTCGATACTTCTTAATTGCCAGCACTCCGTCCTCATTTTTCTTTCTATAAAACAAAGTTTGAAAAGTGTCCAGCGTCATTCCCATTTGTAACAACGTATGTCACTTCCCTCTTTAAAAGGGGGTCCACTTACTCTCTAGCACAGCACTCCTCCTATCTGATGCTCCTCTGGCTACCCTTCACTCTTCTGTTTTCTTGCTGGTTTTGTCTTTTCCCAGCAGATCCTGACAAGCAGGCTTTCCAAAGGCACACTGCCTGCTTCTTCCTCCATTTCATGTTCTCTTTTGGGGGGGAACTGTAGGCAGACATGCTGCAACTGTGGTTTCTTTTATAGTTCTCCAGCTTTCTTAGAAACTCATGTTGTTTGGTTTGTTCATTGGCGTACACCTTTGCATCATAGTGACTGTTTTTCTCAACACCTTCCAAATTGCCTTCCACACCTCTTACCTCCTGCACTAAACATCTCATCCAAACCTTCTGGTTATCAGCGGCAGCCTCCTGTACAACGCCTTTTTGGGGTTTGCTTACTTGAAATTGAATCATTGTGACCACCAGCGTCAAACTTTCCTATTACTCTCGCATGCCTAATTCCCCCCTTACTGGACAAAAATAACTCCAGGCTAACATCTTCCTTGACAGAATTCCAGCTGCACCAAACCCAAAAAAATCAGAAACTGCAAATCCACCTTCCCGTCTACAACTGCTTGATACTGTTAAAAAAAAAAAAAAAAGGAAAAAAGAGCATGGGAGTTCAAAAAAACATGGAAGGATGTTACATTTTGTTTGTGTTTCAGTCCTTTCAGCATGTGGGGCAGCCTCCTGCAGTTTTCACTGCATCAGAGACAGAGAGCAAGGAGAGGAAGGGGAGAGGGGGAGAAGAGAAAAAACAGAGAGAGAGAGAGAGGAAGAAAGGAAGGGAGGAAGGGGGGAAGGAAAAGGGGAAGTAAGGAATTTTTGTTTGGCAGGATAACTCCAAAATGGAGGTTTTAAGACAGCTATTAGGAAGTTCCCATGAAAGTTAATGTAGCTGGCAACACTGAGGCACTCTATTACCTGAATCATTGTGCATCTGTGTCTGCAACTTAGAAATGCCTTGATATTTGCAGTAGCTGCAATTGTCATACCGCGGATGTCAGGGTGGGGTGGCCCCTGGTCCCTGTATTCCCAAGCTGTGGGGCTGTCAGTCCTGGGATTGCTCAGATTCCCTGTCTGCCAGGCTCTCACCCCCAGCACTCGTTCTTCATTTTGCCTAATAAAAACAATCTAACTCCCCATATCCTGCTGCCCTCGTCTGATTGCACCCAACTGCATTAGTGTCCTCTGTCCCACCTCCATCTCCTGCAGCCAAGCCTGGTCCCACACAGCCATCTGCCACCCTGCACACCTACGATGACAGCTGTAGGGACTCTCTCCTGTGCTGGCACCCTCTGATGGTGTCTGGGGGATGCAAGGAGAGGGGTTGGGGTTCTGCAGTGGGAAGGGTGCCCTCCAACCAACCCCCCACGGCCGGGAGACATGGAGGAAAGCACATGCCTCCAGCACAGCTGGGGACCATGCTTTGGACAGCTTGATATGAGTGTCTCTCATGCTGGAAAGAAAGAAAATTAGGAGGCGGGGAGCTATCAAAACTAATAGTGGGTTTGTTCTGGAAGCACTGGACAGAAGCAGTATGAAGACAAAAAGACAGGAAAACAAGATCTTCCCACAGTAGATCAATATTGTTAATATAACTAAGATCTTTACAAAAGGCAAGGGCACACATTTCCTACGTTAGCTTTTGTCATAGCAAGTGGTCCCTACTGTTCACATTTAAAAACTGACCTTTTCATCTTTCATTACTGCCACGGAGATCAATAATCTCATGCATGAGGAGAGATATTGGTATCTGTAGAATGTCCAGCGGACAAAAAAAATAAGGTTGTGGTACTCATTCTACTGTCTGCCCAAACACCTCTTTGCGAGTGTCCTAAAAGAGCTTGCTTAAATTTCTTCTACAGCACAGAGATGCAAGATAAGGCGAGAACTCATCATAATTCATTCTACATAATTAATCAGAGCTTGATGAAGCAACATTTGCAGTAATGTAGACTTTAAAAATAGATTGTATAATTCCCTCCATGTTTTCAGTTTCAGTCTACATTCATGCAGGATGTTATGCAAATCCATAATCATATGCTTTCCTCCCACACACATGCACTCATAGGAAGGCTGGCTGATACATACAGAAATAAAACACACATACCCATGCAAACACATGCTTGTGTTGAGGTGTATGCATTAATTTTAGGTATGCTAACAAATATTTACATTCTTTTGAGCATTCTTTTCAACAGCATGTTTCTAGGTATGCTTGCATACTATGTCATGTAAACACAGCGGTATCCATACATTAAGCTGCAGAAACATGGTATGAACATTGCTGGTGAGAGACACAAAGTACATGTTCAGATGCATCTCCATTACATAAAAACATGCAAAAGATTTGTCTTGTCCCTAAGTATATCTCACAAAACAGTTGCCACCAAGGCATTTTTAGTCTCTATTTTCTGAAACATTTGAACAGGAATGGGAAAAAACAAGAGAGGAAAAGAAGGAACAAAACACAAAGACAAAACAAAACAGAAATCAAGGGGCTGGGAGGTGGGGTGGGGTGGGAGAAGTCACATGTACTTTCAGTCAGTCGTTCCCTAATAAAGATTCTAATGTGTACAATCATTTTATCAAAGGAGACTATGATAATTATAGGTACACTGTCCTACATCTGAAACCTCTGTCTCATATATATATATAGGCATAGATATATGTATATATCCATATTTTCATATGTGCTTTTATCTATACACATATGTATATGGATATATGCGGTATATAAATACCACCGCAACCCCGAAACTTTTACAAGGGGAGCAGCCCAGTGAAGCAGATTCCTGACTGTCTGAGAGAACTGGGGATCCAGCTTGTGTCATTTCTGTCTCCAGTTTGCTTGAAATAAAAAGGACAAATTTTTTGCTTTACATGCCGCTTCTGCAAGCAGCGCCTTGGGGGCAGATTTACAGCACCAACAACATCGACACCGGCAGAGCGGGGATGAAGCCACTGAAATCGCTGACACAACTCCTCAGCTAGAAAAAGCCCCACGGTGGCCCCCCAAAAAAAACCCAAACCAGCCCAGCCAATTTCTTTCCTCATCATGTCCTAATATACACCGCTGTCATGTCTTGGAAGAAATTCAGGGCTTTCTACTGCAATAAACAGCAAAAAGGAGGATAAATTGCTTTATCTTTGGCAGAAGTGGAGCAGGCCTTCTGTCATATCCCCAAAGTGGCTCCAGGGAGAGGATTTCCTCACGTGGATTCAGGCAATTATTTCACATTGAATGAGGAGCAGAAATGTTTCTGCTTCTGCGACTGAGCCTCCCTGGGGGTTCTTTGCTGCCAACAGCCAGGATCTGCAGCTCCTGAGAGACGGGTCCGAGGGCTGATGTGGTTTCAGCAGCCGGTGTCTCGCTGGGGTGGTGCTTCCCCCAGGTTCACTGCGGGGACATCTCCCTTCCCACGGGTGGAAAAGCATCGAGCTTCAACCCTTCATCCACATCCCAGCCCCAGGACTGCAGAAACTGGGGCACCAGCAGCTGTATTTCAGACCCTGAACTGAGCCTGGCTATTTTCTCCCTCCTCTGTGATCCAGTGGCTGGGTTCCTGGGCCAACCACCCCCGAACCCCAGTCAGGGAATACAATTGCATCCTGCAGAGTTTCTGCCTGTGGATGGCTGTGCCACTGAGCTTTCCTTCTCTATTAAAAAAATATTTTAAAAAGGTAAAATGCATCTATTTTAAAAATATATATTTATATAAAAATATGTCTTTATATATGAATATAAATATATGTTTTTATGTATAAAAAAAAGAAAAAATATATATATTTTGGGCCAGCAATGTGCCCTTCTTGCCAAGAGGGCCAATGGAATCTTGGGCTGCATAGGGGAGAGTGTGGCCAGTAGGTTGAGGGAGGTCATTCTTCCTCTCTACACTGGTGAGGCCACAACTGGAATACTGCATCCAGTTCAGGGCTCCCCAGTTCAAGAGGGACAGGGAACTGCTGGAGTGAGTCCAACATAGGGCAACAAAGATGATTAAGGGATTGGAGCACCTCCCTCTCCCTTACGAGGAAACGCTCAAAGAGCTGGGACTCTTTAGCCTGAAGAAGAGGCGGCTGAGGGGAGATCTCATCTACATTTACAAGTACCTAAAGGGTAGGTTGAAGGATGATGGAGCCGGACTCTTTTCAGTGGTTTCCAGCAATAGGATGAAGGGTAACAGGGACAAGCTGGAACATAGGAAGTTCCATTCAAATATGAGGAAGAACTTCCTCATGGTGAGGGTGACGGAGCACTGGAACAAGCCATCCAGGGAGGTCATGGAGTCCCCTTCTCTGGAGATCTTCACGACCCGCCAGGATGCAGTCCTGAGTGATGTGCTCTGGGCAATCCTGCTTTGGCAGGGAAGTTGGACTAGATGATCTCTAGAAGGTCCCTTCCAACTCCGACAATTCCATGATTCCGTGATATAATTTTAAATATATATATATATGTAAATCCTCCCTTCAGGAAATCTGAGACCCCAAAAACCAAAGGTTTTCCAAAAAGCACAGTCCTTGGCAGAGGTGCGGTGAATCTTTTCATGCTGGGCAGAGGCTGCCCGGCCCCGGGCGTTAGGAATGAGCCCCCCCAGCAGCCCCCCAGGCACGGGGTATGGGAGGGAAGGCAGCCACCCTGCGGCCTTCCAGGTAGCGCGGAGGGAGCCCCGCTGCTGGAGCACCGCCACGTCGGCCTGGGCCACAGGGGAAAACACATCCAAAGACACCACCCTGGCTGAAAGGTGATTTGTTACAATTTCTCTTACAATAAATTAAAGGGCTGATCGCAGTAAAGCGTTCTGCATTTCTGCTTAGTTTATTGGTGTGGGCTTCTATAAATGCAATGGGGCAACCAACGGTCATTCCCTCTGCAGAGTGGCCATTGCGCTGAGCTCCACACAGACTCCTCGTAAACTCGACGTTGTAATTAGTGGCCACACACTTGGTATCAGTGACAACATCATTAAATGAGAGACCGCAGAACTTTTGTCACCAAACTAGTTTTAATTTAGGACATATAAAATTTTTTTTCCAAGTTATCCACTTATATTTATGGCCATCAGAATTTCAAATTTACTGGGTCATATCCGCTGTGAATATTATTTTCTGCAACGTTTATTATTCTAGAGAATAAATTGGTGCAGAATGTGAGAAAAATAAAACTGGACATCTAAACCTTATAGCCTGAATCCTCCCATCTGTAATTGAAATAAAGCCCAGGGTGATTCAGTTCTACTTAATTGAAACTCAAACTGATTGTGAGGGTGACAAATACGATTTATCATTCTTTAACATTTCTAAATAGGCATGATCTTCATCTGAGTTTTCATAGCTTTGTAAAAGTGGGAACATTTTAATTTGCTCTGTGTTCCCATGCAGTGGCTGAATCTCAACATGGATTTTTACCTGAAATACAGTATCTGACTGACTGCCACCTTACTTCTAAGTGTAATAATTAGTCTTGTAGTGTATTGAGAGCACTTGAGACATAGCTCAGGGGTGGAGGTGGAGAGACTTACTCTGCTTTCATGGAGTAGAAACAAAACAGATTTGGCAAGCCCTGCAAAGTGTCAGGGTTGGCAATATTACCATGAGTAATCTGTGCATGAAAAGGTCCTGCTCAGCGTTTGGCTTTTTCTAAGCACGTTCTGCACACACCTGCGCAAGCTAATCCCACAAGGAAACCAAGGTTTTGGTACGTAGTAACAAAGAGATAGAGAAACTCTCAGGGAGTTTTATATGTGAAATGGGTGAAAGATATTTGCCTCTTTCTGAAGACGTGAGGCTTTGCTGAGGAGGGGTTGTATGCAGCACTGTTAGCAGCAAACATTAGAGGAGAATAGGACAAGCCATTCCTAAAGCTGAAGGAGATGGAAGCAGCTTCCCAAGGAGCTGGGTGCTTCAGCAGCCAGGATGCATCTGTGACAGCCACAGCAGGCTTGTCTGACACAGAGGTGTCCTGGGACATCTGTAACACCTAGGGCTCTGGGAAAAGAAAAAACAAAACAAAACAAAACAAAACAGTAGAGAATGAAGGTTTAAAACTCATATCAGGAGTGGGAATGGCAGCGACATTGGCTGGATGAGATGCCCCATGCGTAGGTAGACAGGCAGGCTTTCCCTTTGCACAGCCTGCATGGGCATTTTTGGTTGCTCATCACCAAGAAGAGTCCTTTCGACTCACTGAGCTGTCAGCCCCGACCCCATCTCAGCGCACCCCCCGCTGACCACACGTGCTGCTGCTCGTTCAAGGCAGGGCACCCGGGGAGCAGCAAGAGCTACTGGGGCTTGAGCTGAACAGCACAAGTCACGAAATGCGTGACAGCAAAAAAATCAACAGAAAGGGAAAAGACTGACGCTTCAGAAACAATTAAGGCACTTAAAAGCTGTGTGAGACTCTCGGGGCAGGGGAGGGGGGGGGAGAAGTTAAAAAATGGTCTTACAGTCCTCATCAGGGGAGCAGAGAGAGGCTCATGCTGCTCCTTCTCACGGTGCTGTTCCACTGACATGTTGCAGACGTGAGCTCACCTTCCTTTAAGGTCAACTTTCTGGTGCTTGAAGTTGCTAATCCTGCTGAATAGTCAGGCCCCGAATGAGCCGCGTCCCAACGGGAGCTGCCAAGCAATACTTGCCCACTTCACTGATTAAGACCTGTTCCTAGTTTTTCGCTGGCAATTGATAGATCTGCTAGTTGTCTTCCCCCTACAAGATAGATCAATTGACAAGAAAACTATTTAATGACAAAGCTTCTAAATGCTTGTCTGAGTTCTTTCTGCATTTTAATAGTGGAGACAAGTTATTCAATCAAGCCTGGCACTTAGCGCCACAGCGTCTAGCTGAAATGTATCAGCCTCTCTGAAGAAAATGCTTCAGGTCATCTTGTGGACAGAACATCCAGAGACACATTTAATGTGACAGGTTCTAGCATCCAGTATCTATGAGTTTGGGTTGGAAGCAAGCTTGCAGAGGTACTCTAAAATGCCAGCTGAGCTCACAAGCACGTAGTCATATTTGTCAGTTTAACACCCAAGGGCTCTGATGTGATTCAAGAAGTGATGTGAACGTGCAGATGGACAGTTGGTGCCTTGTAATAGGCCCATATTTGTCCTCCATTTTCTGTCTCCAGGCTCTCAGCTTTGTTTCCCACGTACATGAATGTTTCTCTGGTCAAAGTTTTTTTAGGCAGTGCTTTCTCACAAGGTTTCCGTGTTTTCCCTACCTTTACTAATTGGAAGCACAGTAGATTGCACTCTTGCCAAATAGACTAATTTATTTCTAAGTCACTGCTCTTACACGTTTATGAATTTGGCAAGGAGGAAATGTTACGTTCATCTGGAAAGATTTCAAATATAGTCTACTAAATTAATAAACCCTTTCATAATGAAATTTGACTGGTTTGATACTTTTTGTACCTTTAACTTTCCAGCACTCGGAGGCAGTGTAAACTCTGCATGTTTTGCTGAGATTGAGTAGTAATTTGGCTCAGGACGAGCCTATCTGACTCCTTGCAGCAATGGCTTATGGAGAGAGGAGGTGGCAGAACCTGGTCTACTTCTAGGTGTGCAGAAACAGAGTGAGAAGGTAAGAAACTATTTTCTCTGCCTTACATCCTGCTTCTCTCATTCAAGCCATGCTCTCATTTCAAAACTTAACTTTTCAAAGCCAAGGAGGCTGCCACCCACATAGGGTTAGGACAGTGGGAGAACCCAGTCTTTGGTGCACTGAGTTATGTGTCAGAGTCTTTTGTTAGTGCACTGAGTTATGGCTTCACTAACAGCAGAATTGCACTGCAGTACTCTGCCCTTATTTCAGAGCAATAGCAGAGTTAAAGCCACCCAGGAGCAAAATCATGCTTTGCCCATGGGATTTTCACCACTTCTCCTTGTACATTCTGTGTGTAGCAGATTATGCTTTTTAGTGTTCCATATTTATGGGCAGCCTGAACTAAAGACCCTGAAATATAGCCTGCTCCAAAGCTGCAAGCTGTTAGAAACCACGATCTATTGCACTGGCCTGAAACACAACACTCCCTTGCTTTATCCATCTTTTCCTCTCTTTCCTCTCGGGCACTGGGGTTTCTTAATAGAGGCTGTCCCACTTTTTAAGCATTAATGTGAAGTTTCTTTGCCTGAAAGACAGGATAAATTTAGTTAGCGTATGATACTGCACTCCTCCTACCTATCTAATTGAAAATGACTAAAAATTTCCCTGCAAATTTATCTGACCAAGGAAACCAAATAGTCCCTTTCATGATCCCCCAGTTATGTTGCTCGTGTGGTACAGGACAATAACCAGTCCAGAGAGGGCTGCTGTATCACTACTGATGGGAGGCTCCCGCTCCAGCTGAGCCTGCTGCTGTGCTTCAGCCACCGTCAAGATTAGAAGTACTGCGACTATCACTTCATCAGCCCTCTTACACTGAAGTTTTGTCGGCCACAGATTCCCCACAGTGCACCAGCTGTCTCAGTATTTACTCTGTTTTACAACAAAAAAGTTAACGTTGCCAAAGAATTGCCAGACAACTTCCCATTTTTGCACATGTACCAAACACCTGCAGCTGTATTCCCTTCAAGGCACGAAAATTCATCCAAAAGTGAATTTTGGTTTTAGGAAGACTTTAGAAAGAGAAGATAAACCCTATTTTTGATGTAAAAGAGGGTCAAATAGTAAATAAACTGAGCAAACCATTTCCCTAGCATTGTCTGTGTGGTTTGCTCAGCCTTTTTTTGGAGAGAAAAGGAGAAAGGCAAAGGTTTGAACGCATCTAAGAATACATGGCCCAGCTGGGTGCAGGCAGGTGTGCTCCTCTTCCACCTGCGTTTGAGAATATGCAAAGCAAACGCATTCATCCGCACCTGTTTGTGTAGACACATCCTGACTTTTGAAGCTTGAAAATTGGTATCAAAATAATCCCTTCTGTGCGGAGCAGGTGTTTGTGAAGTTGCGTACAGCTCATTTGTAGAAGAGTGATTCTGAAAGCTGGGCAGCCCGTGCCAGCCCCCTAGAACAGGCTGCAGAGTTACAGCTGCTGGTTGACTCTGGGTGCACACAGAAACTGTGTGTGTGTGTGTGTGGCACACCAGTCTCGTTACTCATCCTATGGCCATGACCTAGCACGTCAGCTTCTTACATTTCAGGGGAAGCCAAAATGATAGTAGTGCTGACAGTAATGCATTAATTAACCACCATCTGCTGGGGCTCCCTGTGAACTTCTGAAGTGTGAGATTTTGTTAGAATTACTGTTTGTGTGCAGAGCTGTGGATGCTCAGGCAATGCACCAAGGAGGGGCAAACAACTTTGTTAAAGTCATGGTCATGTTCCCCTCCTCCCCTTGTTGACTGTCATTTTGTGCAAGGACCTCTTTTTGAAGGCTTGAGGCCCCAGTGATTTCAGCTTTTTATCAAGAGCATTATGGGCAAAGCAGGATCCAAGTCACTGTGTTTACTAAACTGAGAGATCTTTATAATGACATGTTTACGCTCCTAAGAAATTACAGTCCTCTTTCAGGCTGAGTTTGTTCAATCATGTTGTCCCATATCCTTTATTAGGGACTGAATGTCTCCCCCACAAAGTACCTTTTCCATCCATAGGTGCTTATTCAGGCTGCTATTGCTGAATTCCCTCAGTGATTTGCTGGCAGAGGATGAAATCCAAAAGTCATTGGAGCCAAGCACTGTGGTCTCTCTCCTGGTCCCCATTTCCACTGGTTTTCAATCTTGGATCAATTGGTGTCCTTGCTTTGATATCCTTCAGCATCTCCACTGCAAATGTCAATAACTGACCTGCACACAGCACTCCTCACAGGGGTTTGACACTGTGACATTGAAAAGTAAACTCCTTTCCTTACCTCCCTCCTCAACATGACTTTAGGTTGTTAATTCATGTGAACATATTTTTGCTGCTGTTGTATATTATCTTGCCCTATTCAGAATGCCTGTCCCCCCATCCCTCCCCTCCTTGGGAACACTTTGTTTTCTAGTTGAGCTGATCCTCCACTTCCCTTAGCATTTAGAACAGATGAGTAACATGAATCCTAAAGGCTCTCTCTGCAGTCACTTGCAAGTTGCCGGAACATTTGGTGCCTTTAATTATCCCAAAAAGCGAGTGTTGCAATATGACCACACCACCTGCATGGCTTGGGATCCGGGGCTGTGTTGGCTGCCTGTATGGTGCTTCCAAGGCTATGCTCCGCAGCAGCATCTATTATACATGCCTAAATATGCATTTCTGCAAGGCGGGGGATTGCTCTGCCCAATGCATGCCCTGCCACGCTGGAGCTCTCCGGGCGACAAGCTGGTACGTCTCAGCGGTGCGAGGCAGCTTTGATCCCAGAATCACTGTAATTACCTTCCCGCCTTGCTCCCCCCGGACTGCTTAGCTAAGCCAAGGAGCCATCTGCAAGATGGCTTGGCTCGGATGACACCTTGCTCTGACATGGCTGCTGTGCATCAGGGGGTAGCGCAGCCTTGCTCCTCAGCCAGCCCTGGACCTGTCAGCCTTCACTTCAGCTGGCCCTGCTTTCAAGCTCCCCAGCTGTGGCCACGGTGCCTCCTTCATTCGCACCACAAGACGGGCACTGCTCGGCTTGTCAAGCAGAACTGGATGCCATCACTCTGCTACCAGCTGCTCATGTGTGCCCGGGCTATGGCTCATAGAGCATGGTGAGATGGCAGGGACAGGTGACAGGACAAGAGGAAATGGCCTCAAGTTGCTCCCCGGTAGGTTCAGGCTGGATATTAGGAAAAATTTTTTCACTGAAAGGGTTATCAGACATTGGAATGGGCTGCCCAGGGAGGTGGTTGAGGCACCATCCCTGGAGGTGTTCAAAAGACAGGTTGATGTAGTGCTGGGAGGTATGGTTTAGTGATGATGCTCCTTGTTTGTTGTGTGGGTGTCTATTTTTGTCAGTTAGGTTGACGGTTGGACAAGATGATCTTTAAGGTCCCTTCCAACCTAGAAGATTCTGTGATTCTGTGATTCTATGAGCAGCGCTAGGACTATTCCTCCCAAGCTGGATGATGCATTTCCCCCACCACCCGAAGTACCGGCTGCTGTCCCCAGCTGCCTGTTCCAGTGGTGGACACTGAAATTGGATTTTAGAAGTCATGAAGGCTGCAGGAGGCATGACTCTCCATGGTGGGGACTCGCATGCTACCTAACGGGAGACTAGCCAGTGCCTACTCACATCTGCAATGAAAATATTTGTTTACTAGCTCAGGCAGATAAACCGAGCCAAGTAAATTGTCACTGTGTCATCTCCGCTTTGAAAAGCTCGCTCTGATGATTATCATCAGGACAGTGCCTGAAAATAAACCTGTCGAACATGGGCAGCCTACGTGAGGGCAAGCCCAGATAAAGAGGGGATTGTTTGGCTTCAAAATCACGGAACGGGAAACAATAGAAGGAATTTGGGGAACTGCAGATGTTCAGCCGAAACGTTTTATGCCTTAAAAAGAGAGGAAGAAAAAGAGAGAAGATGCAGAGAGTGGGAAGGATTGCCTGGTTGTTGAGGGTCTCGGGAGCTCTGGCCTCATTTCCCAGCTCTGCTCAGGCTTCTCGTATAACCTTGGCCAAAGTCATTTCATCTCTCCGTGCCGCTGCTCCTCCAATTTTACATGGATTCCCCCTCTCTAGCACCAGCTCCTCTCCTGCTTTCTCTCTCTCCTGCCGAGAGTGTAAACTCTGCGAGGTACAGACCGCTTCTGATTTCTCTCTGTTTGGATTTGATTGTCTCCAATTTGCTTTGTTTTGGTTTGTACTGGATCCAGCCTATGGGTGATACCATAATGGAAACAAAAGACACAACTGTGAGTTCTGTAAAGCTTCTGTGCTAAAAAAAAAATAAAAATCAATTCTGAAATGTTTTGCTTCTGATGAGCCAGTAGTAAATTTTAAGAAAGATTGGCTTATTAGAACAGTGTAATGAGTTTGCTATAATGCAAACACTAACTGGCAGGCTCCTATGGTGTTGCTATATGGATTTCTACATCATGTTTTTAAAGTTGTAAGCTCTGTCTGCTGCATTTAAATATTTGAACAAATTCCTATGCTCAGGGACTCTAAACTTGATTTTGCTAACAGTCAGCAGAGCCGTCCACAGGTGAAATTCTACTGTAAGCAGTAATCCCTGACATATGGCTGTTATCTCCATGAACTGGGTGCCAATTACCTCACTGGTGATAGCCTTCTTCCTGGCAAGACGCAAATTTCCATAAAGTCACAATGCATCAGTCAGAGGATTCATACACCCTTCTGCATTAGCAATGTAATTTTGGATAGCTGGCATTCACCTTAGGAATGAATAAAAATTAATTCAGAACCTAACGTGCATTGGTAAACAAGGAAGACAAAAGTTAGAAAAACTGATTCTCTTCATTTTCATCCAGAGTGTTTGTTTTCCATTATCAACAAGCTCACTAGCAATAAACCTTGATGGTGCTTCATTAGGGAAAGAGAAGATGTAAATCAGAGTGTACGGGTACATACGGTTGCCATTGAGATTTTATACACTATTGTTCTGACGTACCAGCAACATTTTCCAGGCAGTGGCTGCTTTATTGAAGGTGAATTTTATGACCTTTGCAACTCAGTAGAGCTGTCACACTGCCCAGAGATGTATGAAGAGCTCTTGCTGTAGTCTGTGCCCCTTCCAGCCATGCCCCTCTGGTGCCCGTGGTACCTCTGGGCTTTCCCAGGAAGGTGCCAGGACCCCACTCTCTGCCTGTTCCCCTTGCCCCCGACACAGCAAAGGGATCCCACCAGACAGATGGGGCAGACTCGGCCCTCGACCTCACGTTTCAAGCTGTTTTCTGTCTGACAGGCAGCAGGCGCTTTCAGGCTTACCTCCACTGGGATTAGACACAGTGTCTCAAGATTCTGATCTCCAAGGGATTTACGCGGAGTCTTATTTCCCTTTTTCTTTATTTAGCCCTGTTTAGGTCTCTTCCCACTTTCCTTAGGTCAGCAGAGAGGTAAAGAGCTGAGTATAATGCTTGACGTTCACATTCAGTCTCCATTTCCAGCTGGGGAAATAGTTTCTCAGTGGAAGAATGACCAGACTCGCAGCGCAGTCGGAGAGGGTGGACTTGAAATGCCAGGCAGAAATCCCGGGAGCACGACCTGAGGGAAACACTGAAGACTCTGCAATTCAGTTTTTTTCCTACTGATAAGAGGAGAGAGCTGGCTCTACCGTCTATAGAGTTTTATTACTTCTGTCAGCTGGGAAAAGGATCTAGGGGCTGCTGTGGCTCTCCAGTTTTGGAGAGATAACAATACACATTCACAGGGCTCCCAAGCCAACGGCAAGGGCATCTTCACCGAAGCCACTTTACAGTACTTGTTGGAACACAAACCTTGCATGAATGACTTAATTTTAAGTGAGATAAACCAGTCCCTTTTATGTGCTTTATTTATTTATCTGTAGATCCAAGATAAGCACAAGATCTCACATGGCCTAAATTCAGCATCTCAAAACAGGAACAGGTGAGAATCCACCAATTGCCAGCGCTGGAGTCTCCTTGCCAGGTTCATAATTAAACATAGATACAGGGTAGATGAAAGCATGCTACAGGGCTGAGGCAGTTTGCTATCATGGCACTGAGACATGAGAAGCAGCTAGTGCAAAGGCAACTGTAAGGAGTCAGTGAAGCTCATTTGCAAGGGAAATGCAAATACAGAGCTGATTGCATTCCCTTAAATGGGAAAGTTTGTTAAATCTGATAAGCGTGCTCTGAGTGTCTCCTAAGCGTGGGCTTGTCTCAGCGCTTAGTTTCTGTTCTTCAGCTGGTGAGGGAATGAATGCTGTTCTGAAACCCTGCACAGGTGAGAGACAGCAATTATTTCCCTCTACTTCTTCCACTATCTGCATAAATTAACATCTAGATAGCCTTTATATCTCCAAAGCACTTCACATATATTAACTAATTAATGCTCGCCGTATCCCTCTATATTAAAGAAAGAATTATCCTCATTTTGCTAATGTTGAAATTCAAGTAGGAAGATTAAGTGCCTAGGAGTGAATCCAGCTAAGCAGTTTAGTCACTGAAGTCAAAGGGACTAAAAATTAATCATATGTTTAAGAGCTTCAGTGGACTGGGACCTGGGTCTTGCACAATGCTGAGCACCTTGTAGGATCAGGCACACCCAAACCCACAGGGGCATCAAGTATGAGAACCTGACATGAAATTGCTCTCCAGGAGCTCAGATCTCAGTCCAGTGCATGAAGCCATCACACGCTTTCTAGAAGAAACTAAAAAGGATCTGTCTTCGAAAATGTATCTGGTCACATACTGTAGATATTAGAAAACATAGTTGGGAAAAAAGAAGTTGCTCACATGTAGATGGTGCACGTTCTTTTCGCCACAGTTCCAATAGTGTAATACACGAGTCTGGCACTTTCCAAATCCACTCTTCTCTCCGTCATTACCTGCAGTGCCTATGGCAGAAAACATGAGCTGCTCCCTGCCTGTTATGTCCAGCTCTTGACAAAAATCACTACGTCTCCCCACACTTATAAAAACAAAGCGGCTGTTCTCCCAGAATCTTGAAATCAGTTTTCCTGGCTTCACAGCTGCAACACTACCAGCCAACACCAGATCTGACACTTCTCTCAGGAAGCAATCTATTGTAAAAAGGCTTTAGCGGTTTCATTACCTTCATTTGCATATATGCAGAAGAACTTCTGTAGAGGCAAAAAGGGGAGAGCTGCACCTGAATCTTTAGCAAGTGCTAGTTTTATCAAGTTCAAGTTCAGGACTAAGCCCAGATCAGATACCCAACAAAATTTACATACAAAGTTCCCAGGGTTGCCTTTCCCTTACAGATTTGCTGCGCTTTACTGATACTGCGCCAGATTGCAAGGTATTCTTGTAAGCAACCCTCAAATGCTCATATTAAACATTATTTTGACAAGGAGGGTCCTTATTTAGGGATAATTATTCAACAACACCTGAATAAGTTGAGTGGGGCATTGGGGCATTTTCCTTTTCTAAAGAAACAGCTCTTTTGTTGACATGGAAAATAAATGGTGAGCCCCAGAGCAGTCTGGCCTATTGTAGAGTTCCCAAAATTAGGCTAAATGGCTGGTGACTCATTGTTGGGATATTAATCAGAGCAAGATAAATGTGTGTGCAAAGCGAGGGACATGGCTTATCTGATTGGGTTATTGATTGATTTTGGATTAATTTATGAAAGAGACAGGTGTTGGTGGGGGTGAGAGCACCGCCATAGAAAAGAGCGAGGGCTCAGCTCAGCCGGCCCCTCCTGGGGTTGATAAGCTGAAAGGAAAAAAAACCAAATGCCTGCAAAGGCAGAGGAGGGATAAAGGAGAACAGCAGGGCAGGGCAGCTTGTGCAAGGCTGGCGCTCGGAGGCAGCCTTTGTGTGAGCAGACAATAAAACAGCATGTGTGCGAGGGGTGCAAGGGTCAGCGATAGGGAAACCAGGGACCGGGAGAAGAGTTTGGTTTTTTTTTTCCCTATGCCTACTCTGTGCCAGCTGTGCTGCCCTGACTGCTGGCAAAAGAAGCAGGTATTGCTATTAAAACAACCGAATCCTGGAAAATTCGAGATATGGTGGATCAGACGTCAGCTGCCACCCCATTTCATGTGCTGCAGAGCTGTCAAGCTCAACAGTTAGGAGGGAAACGGAGCGAAGGCAGGGCAAGCAGCGAAGCGTGGAGAGAGGAAGCCACCGCCGCTCACGGGGGAAGGAAGCAAGCAAGGGAGGGAAGGGCTGGTCCCTGCGGAGACACAGCAGCTCTGCTCTCCTTGGGCTTGGTGGGGCCACCCGCTGCCCTGCCGAGGGCTGTAGGGAACACCGAGGTGGAGAGAGCGAGCGAGCACAGGGAGAATAACTTTTAGCAGCTCCAGATGAAGCCTGCAAGACAACTACCAGAAAGGAGAAATATCCATTCAAAAAAGAATGCTTCACAAGTGTTTTGGGGGACTGTAGACTTCCTCTTCAAAATACAGATGTACAAGATAGGCATGGCATGAAGGCGATCTTTGTTATTTAGCACACGTCTCCACAGTACAGCTATTGACGTGTTCTCCCCCTCTGAACTATGTAGCACTTATTTTTCACATGAGTAAACTAGCTTTAA